>NC_058518.1:483327343-483627737 GCF_904849725.1 Hordeum vulgare subsp. vulgare | reverse complement strand
TTTTTTGTTTTTTTCTATGAAAGGTACGATTTTGTTTCCGCGATAGGCACAGTTTTGCCTTCGTGAGAGGCACGACCATGCCTCTCGGAAAGAAAAGAATGCAGAAAAATTTTGTTTCTGTTTATTTTTCTATCACAAGAAGGCCGGTTTTTTTGGTCCTGATTTTTGTGAAAAAAGTTTAACAAAATCTATCAACATGGGATCAGGTTTGGAAGACGTCGACGTGAGAACCCAACGATGAAAACGGTTTGAGATTTGAATGCACAATTTAGGGATAAAACATTTTGAAAAATATGAATCTACAAAAAAAGAGAAAACTCTCAGGTTACGACAATTGACACGCATGCAGTGTGTGTCACTTGTCACAACCTTGAAGATCGATGTGATATTTGAAAAGTGTACTTCTCAATTAGTTATTTTGACTTGTATGGCCCAGCTGCGACCATGAAAAATAATGCACTTGTCCACGAGAGCGCTTATTTAAAATATATACCTACTAATAAAATAAAGCAATATTTTTGTTTTCATACCACCGAGAAGATTTTTATTTGAAAATACACAGGACGTGGTACTAAATCGGGGAAACATCTCACGTGCATCGAATGATTTTTTTTTGTTGGTTGATAAAATCATGGCCTTTAGATCACACCGAAAACCCCCATTTACTGCTCAATGCGGCAAGCTGTCGGGGTGATGCACAGGGAATCGAAGATCGCTCGGGATGGCCCGGCCCGTTAAACCTTTGAGAGATCTACTGTTTGGGGAACCATCTAGGTAGCTCGCAGTTAGTTTTTTTCCTGTTTTCGAATTTTCTAACAGGTTTTCAAGCCATTCTTTTTCCTTGTTTTCCCCTTTCTTTTTCATATTTTCTTCTTCTTTTTCATCTTTATTTTCCTTTCTTTTATCTCCTTTTTTATTTTTTGGTTTCTTCTCTTTCCTTTTATTTTATTTTCATTTTCATTTTAGAATAAAAGAAAAAAGAAGTGTGCAACTTTAAGTATCCACATATCAACAACGAAGACATAAAAAAGATATTAATTTAACTAGTGGAAGTAGTTATGAAGGTTGAATATCTTTTAAAATGTCGATTGTGGTTCTTATTTCTTTTGTCTTGCTCTCGTAGCAAAGAATTGATGAAGTAGTCCAACATATTAAAATTTCATTGAATGAAATAAAGTAGGAAATAAATCCATTTTGGTGTCCGAAAATGAAATGCAAATGAATTTTTTAACTTCATTAAATATAAGAGAACGATTAGGTCCGGTCAAAAATTAATGAAGTAAATATACTCCACTAAAGTTTTATTTCACCGAATACTCCACTACTTATTATGATCGTTAGAAATGCCCTAACGCCGCTTGACGTCGAGTAATCAACTTTTTTTAATGAAAAGTAATCAGCTAATAAACTTGCCAACTTTTTTTAATGAAAAGTAATCAGCTAATAAACTTGCCAGAATAGCAATTTTGTATGCTCTTTTCAATGACAACAGTAGTTTTCATATGACTTGCCGGCAGGCTGGACAAATAAAAAACCAGCAGAGAGCTATTCAAAACTCAACAGGAGATAGTTCTTGGCCACAACGACTCCATACAGGTATAGGTGATCTTTCAGAGTCTTCACGTGGGGATGGACAAGGGCAGTGGTGCCGTTGTGCATCACGGTGGCGTTGGCGGGTGGTCCGAATGGTAAGGATGATGCAGATCTCTCTTTTGGAGATGGGTTAGTGGTTTTGATGATAATGGCGGCTTTTAAAATGTGTGCATGTGGTGTACGCTTTAAGTCTGCTGCATCGACTGTTGGTTTCGATACGTTATGTGGATGCATCGACGACGATGACGGTTTTAGATATGAGGAGTGAGAGCACGTACTCTACATCATCGAGTTTGTAGGTATGAGGTGTGATTTCGGATGGGTTGATGTATGTTTTTGTTAGACATTTGTTAAATCTTTACCTACTAATAAAGGACATACAATTCTCCCCGCCCGTCGAGCTTTTTGCAGAAAACCCCCGGCACTTTCCTGAAAACCCGCAGCCCGTTTTAAGTGAGAACATAAAAAACATTTGACATTTTGTAGAAACCCCCCTCAGGTTTTGGTTAATAAAGTTGTGGTCCTATTTCAAGTGTTTAGATATCCATATCTTTTAAATATTTAAATGTTTTTTAAATATCCATATCTTTTAAACCGTGACTTCAGTGCTAACATGTTATATACGAAAATTCATTAGAAAAATATGAAGAATGAGAATATGATGTTCTTTTTACTCATTAAACTTTTTTAAATGTTGTTTAGGTACATATTCAAATGTTTGAAAAAATATATTTATATGTTTTAAAGCCTAACTCCAATTTTAAAATGTTATATATGAAAATATATTAGAAAAATGTGTAGAATCTAAATATAATCTTGTTTCATCTGTTAATAGTTTTTAAAATGCTACTTAAGATGCAACATTAACTAGTAGTGCACGACTCGTCTTTCTTTCGTACATGTGCCGTTCCAAATTATAATAAATGAACACCTCAGGAAAAAGAAATTAGACACGAAAGAAACCATCTATAACGACGCATGTCTCGGCGAGGGTGGGAAGAAGGATAAACGACAAGAATGATAAGATGCCATGTTGAAATAAAGGACGTGGTCCTATTGGGGGGCTGAAACATGGTTATTGTGTTACGAGCGTGTGATCGGTTTTCTCCCATTGCAGCACACATGCTTTTTTGCTGGTAATTAATAAAGATGGTTGTATGCATCGATTGGTGCTAAGCCCGGGGATTTTTAACCTCCTTTTCCAAAATATAAAATAAAATAGGTGAACGCAATTCAGAAGAACACATATGCTCTCTTGCCATTCTTGCGTCCACCGATCCTCAAATTGCTTGCACCTCTGCACAGAGTGGAAATGGAAATATAATCATTCTCAAAAGATAAAATTGGAAGAATAATCACCATTGCAGTGGTACCACCACTCGAGAAACAACTTAAATATTTCTACAGGAAAATGGTTTCATAGAAAGAAGTAAACATTGATATATCAATGACATCAGTATATCTCCTTTACACAACCCCGTCATAACGAGGACACAGAAAGACCGATTCCTTAGGACTCGATGCAAAATTTGGGCTACACAGGTTTTTGTATAATGAAAACTACTCCCTTCGTTTCTAAATATAAGTCATTTTAGAGATTCTAATACAAACTATATATGAAGCAAAATAATGAATCTACACTTTAAAATGCGTCTATATATGTATTGCCTTCGTTCCTAAATAGTATAAGTTTTTTTAGAGGTTTCACTAGAAAACTATATGCAGATGTATATAGACATGTTTTGAAGTGTTTTTATTTATTTCGCTTGGCATGTAGTCCCTTAATAAAAAATTTTAAAAAAAACTTATATTTAGGGATGGAGGGGTAGCTCGTACTTATTAAATATTGTATAAGTAAAAGGGTTATATTTAAAAACAGAGGAGGTGAAAAAGGGAGTTGGGCATGGGTGGGCAGTCGAGTTAAGTGGGCCAGTCCAACAGGGCTACGGCCGGGCTACGGCCGGGGGCGTAAACCCCGCAGCGCAAATGCCCGTCCAGGCCTTTCAGCCCGGAGGCGCGCCGTCTACGGCGTGTATGTTGTGCCCACCCCTATTCTCTTCTTTCTCTCCACCCCTATTCCCTATTCCTGCCTTTTTATTCTTTTTTCTCTGAGGATGATTCAGAGATAAGCCCACGAAATTACACCCATGCCACAAGCCCCCTTCAGCCCTCCGTGGCTGGAGTGACAAGCGTGAGCCACCACGCTCGGCGACTGCCAAGGCGGGTGGTGCGTCTATATGCCCGTGTACGCCGTACTCAGCTGCCAATGTGGTACTATTGATTACCAATACCTTATTAAGTTTGCCGGACGAGCTTATAATTAAATAACGGCAGTTATGGGCCGCGTAAGTGCGCGCGGAGTGCTAGCCGGGCCGTCCGACTAACCCCATAAGTGCGCGCGGGCCAAGATCCCACTCACGTGCCTCACAGGCGAGGTCAAATTCCCTCTCGTCTATCGCTCCTCTCATCAACCTCCAGAGTCCAAACCTCAACTGCCGCTCCCTCCTCGCGCCACCTTCCGGAGCAGCAGAGAGAGGTACGTCGTCTCGTCTCGATTTTATCCGGAGAGATAGAGACTAGAGAGAGAGGTTGAGGGACAACGTGGTCGTGGGTGCTACTGCTGCTAAATTGTGAGAAAAATTGGAGAGGGGGAGAGCCAACGCAGGCGTGCATCCGATGCTCATCTGACTGATCTCTTCCTTTGCTGCTGCTGCTGCTGCTATATCATGCTTTTGTTGAGTTTTTCAGACGATATTAATTAAGAGCGAGGTATAGACGCTCCCGTGTCGCTCGCGCAACGCTGATGGACGGTGTGCTCTCCCTTTCGGCACTGATGGAGCCCCAGAAGCCGGAGGTGGACTCGTTCCGGCGCTAGGTCGACGACCTCGTCTCCAAGACCGACGTCGCCCCCTCCTAACCTCGGTATTAAGCCCCTCGGCACTCGGCAGTGATCTGCAGGGCTGACTCTAGTTGGTGTGGCATGTGTGGCTTGCAGCTGGAGAAGAGACTGGACGAGGTGGCAGGGTTCTACAAACTACAATTGCAAGAAGCACGGCAGTGGAGGGCACAAGGCAGGCGGCAGGTACACGGCGGCAAACGGTGCAAGGGACGGCACTGCAAAGGAATGCCCGACCTCGTGCGCCAGTTTGCCGGTAGAGAAATTATTCGCCGGCCACGTGATGGTCTTTCTTCTGCTGCACCTTATCCCATGGTTCATTATGTCGTTTTATGATGTTGCTTGTGTAGTTATGTTCGCTGGCTTACTCATGCCGTATTCTTGCATAGTTGCATCCTGGAGCATGTTGAGAGTCAGCTTGGTGCACAGAGACGCGGCAGCGGAGCTGCGGACGGGGAGGCAACACCACAAGAGCGCACACAGACGCGGCGCGCAGCGGAGCCGCGGGCGCAGTCGCGTCACGAGGAACCCGCGCGAGGTGGTCGTCCACGAGCGCGTGATCCGAGAGGGCGTCGGACACGGCGGCACGATCGTCTACCCCCACGCTGACCTTCAGGAACTACATCGAGTGGGCTTTGATCATGCAGATCAATCTGCGTGCTCAGGGCCTCTGGGAAGCCATGCTCGGCGAGGGCATGGTCACGGACCGCAAGGACGTGGCGGTGCTGGCCACGCTGATCCGGACAGTGCCACCGGAGATGCATTGCGTCCTTGCCGTCAAGAACTCCACGCACCGGGTGTGACCTGCGTCAGGGAGGCTACGGCGCAATGCCTCGGCACCGACTTCGAACAAACCACGTACGTTCAGAGACGCAAAAACTCCGTACGGCTTCGCCATGCGCATCACGAGCCTCGTCAACAACCTCTGGTCGCTGGGTGACGGCGTGGAGGAGGTACGTGTTGTTCAGAAATTTTTGCGTGTGGTGCCGACACAGTACGCCTAGATTGCCTATGCCGTCGAAGCGTTCCTCGATGTGACGACGCTGACGGTCGATCGAGGATCTCGTCAGACGCCTTCAATCCGCCGAGAAGCGCTACGTCGTCGACACCAAGACCTAGAGCGGCCAACTTCTGCTCACGGAGTAGGAGTGGGACGCACGCAAGAGCCAGCGGGAGCTGTGGCAGGGTTCTGGCTAGGAGGCAGCAATGGTCAACGTCAAGGAAAGCCGCAAGGCGGCGATGACGGACAACGACGAGGCCGCGATATGTTCAAAGTGAAGTTCTATAACTGCAACAAGATGGTTCACTTCTTCAAAGACTGCAAGGAGCCACGCCAAGCAACACTGTTTAGGTACAACAACACTGTCTACCCTTGATACATCTTTAGCCGTAGCTGGTCCTACAAAGACTACACCACGCAGAGGTCCCTCCCCCCCCCCCACAAAAAAAAAGATGGTTCACTTCTTCAAAGACTGCAAGGAGCCACGTCAAGCAACACTGTTTAGGTACAACAACACCATATTGTTGACGAACAACAAACCAACACAGACAACACTATATAGTGATGGCATTGCTACTCTTCACTTCAGCCATGTGGATAAGGAGGCATCGCATGCATACTCCTGTGTCTACCCTTGATACATCTTTAGCGGTAGTTGCTCCTACAAAGACTACACCACGCAGAGCAGAGGTTGCCCCCCCCCCCCCCAAGTCGTTCGTCGTGACCATGGGCCACTGGTAGAAAAAGAGGCTTCCGTCCAGCCCCATAAGTCGCGACACTGTAGGAACCGCGACTAATGATTTCTTTAGTCGCGGTTCGGCAGACGAACCGCGACCAAAGGCCTGGGCCAGGGCGCTCGGTGGCCAGCTGGTGCACGTGAGGGGCTTTAGTCGCGGTTGGCCAGGCCAACCGCGACTAAAGGTGCCCAAAGGCCTTTAGTCGCGGTTTGCCATGCCAACCGCGACTAAATCTCCTCCCCTATAGATACCAGTTCAGCACACTCACTTAGCCATTTGGTGCCACTTCTCTTCACAAGCTTCACAAGGGGGTGTAGGTTTGCTTTTGGTTCCTCTTATGCACACAAGGTGTTTGATGAAATGCCCCAAGAGCGTGAAACAAACATGATATGAAGTGTTGGAGCCACACTTGAGGTTCCTCATTTATTTTTTCCTCCTCGATCGCGGTTAGCAACTTGAACCTTTCATGCATGTGTGTCATTGATAAAATATATATGCATGTGTGTTGTTCATTGTTTAATTTCTATTGTTTATAGCTAGTTAGTTTAACAAATGCATGATGGTTAATTATATATTTTATATTATAATAATGCAGATGAATCGGCAATGGATGTACGGTAACCGACTCTCCCGCGAATTCACTACGGGTTTGAAAGATTTCCTCGTAGTGGCTAATGCGAACAAGCAGAAGGGTTTTGTTATTTGTCCATGTGTTGACTGTAAGAATCAGAAGGGTTACTCTTCCTCAAGAGAAGTTCACCTGCACCTGCTTCGGCACGGTTTCATGCCAAGCTATAATTGTTGGACCAAGCATGGAGAAAGAGGGGTTATAATGGAAGAAGATGAAGAAGGGGATGATTTCATGGATGAAAGCTATCTTGCTCATTTCGGTGATACTTTCATGGAGGATGCTGAAGGTGAAGGGGAAGGTGAAGGGGAAGGTGAAGGTGAAGAAGAGGCACGTGATGAGACCGTTGATGATCTTGGTCGGACCATTGCTGATGCACGGAGACGCTGCGAAACTGAAAAGGAGAGGGAGAATTTGGATCGCATGTTAGAGGATCACAGAAAGTCGTTGTACCCCGGATGCGATGATGGTCTGAAAAAGCTGGGCTGCACACTGGATTTGCTGAAATGGAAGGCACAGGCAGGTGTAGCTGACTCGGCATTTGAAAACTTGCTGAAAATGTTGAAGAATATGTTTCCAAAGAATAACGAGTTGCCCGCCAGTACGTACGAAGCAAAGAAGGTTGTATGCCCTCTAGGTTTAGAGGTTCTGAAGATACATGCATGCATCAACGACTGCATCCTCTACCGCAGTGAATACGAGAATTTGAATGAATGCCCGGTATGCACTGCATTGCGTTATAAGATCAGAGGCGATGACCCTGGTGACGATGTTGAGGGCGAGAAACCCAGGAAGAGGGTTCCCGCCAAGGTGATGTGGTATGCTCCTATAATACCACGGTTGAAACGTTTGTTCAGGAACAAAGAGCATGCCAAGTTGTTGCGATGGCACAAAGAGGACCGTAAGTCGGACGGGGAGTTGAGACACACCGCAGATGGAACGCAATGGAGAAAGATCGACAGAGAGTTCAAAGATTTTGCAGCTGACGCAAGGAACATAAGATTTGGTCTAAGTACAGATGGCATGAATCCTTTTGGCGAGCAGAGCTCCAGCCATAGCACCTGGCCCGTGACTCGCGGAAGTTCATTATGATGCCAGTGCTCATCCAAGGTCCGAAGCAACCCGGCAACGACATCGATGTGTACCTAAGGCCATTAGTTGATGAAAACCATCAACGATTGGCCTGCTCTTAGTAACCTTTCAGCCCGGAGGCGCGCCGTCTACGGCGTGTATGTTGTGCCCACCCCTATTGTCCTGCTTTTTTCTTCTTTCTCTCCACCCCTATTCCTGCCTTTTTATTCTTTTTTCTCTGAGGATGATTCAGAGATAAGCCCACGAAATTACACCCATGCCACAAGCCCCCTTCAGCCCTCCGTGGCTGGAGTGACAAGCGTGAGCCACCACGCTCGGCGACTGCCAAGGCGGGTGGTGCGTCTATATGCCCGTGTACGCCGTACTCAGCTGCCAATGTGGTACTATTGATTACCAATACCTTATTAAGTTTGCCGGACGAGCTTATAATTAAATAACGGCAGTTATGGGCCGCGTAAGTGCGCGCGGAGTGCTAGCCGGGCCGTCCGACTAACCCCATAAGTGCGCGCGGGCCAAGATCCCACTCACGTGCCTCACAGGCGAGGTCAAATTCCCTCTCGTCTATCGCTCCTCTCATCAACCTCCAGAGTCCAAACCTCAACTGCCGCTCCCTCCTCGCGCCACCTTCCGGAGCAGCAGAGAGAGGTACGTCGTCTCGTCTCGATTTTATCCGGAGAGATAGAGACATGGCTATGGCTGGAGCTCTGCTCGCCAAAAGGATTCATAGCCATAGCACCTGTCTCTATCTCTCCGGATAAAATCGAGACGAGACGACGTACCTCTCTCTGCTGCTCCGGAAGGTGGCGCGAGGAGGGAGCGGCAGTTGAGGTTTGGACTCTGGAGGTTGATGAGAGGAGCGATAGACGAGAGGGAATTTGACCTCGCCTGTGAGGCACGTGAGTGGGATCTTGGCCCGCGCGCACTTATGGGGTTAGTCGGACGGCCCGGCTAGCACTCCGCGCGCACTTACGCGGCCCATAACTGCCGTTATTTAATTATAAGCTCGTCCGGCAAACTTAATAAGGTATTGGTAATCAATAGTACCACATTGGCAGCTGAGTACGGCGTACACGGGCATATAGACGCACCACCCGCCTTGGCAGTCGCCGAGCGTGGTGGCTCACGCTTGTCACTCCAGCCACGGAGGGCTGAAGGGGGCTTGTGGCATGGGTGTAATTTCGTGGGCTTATCTCTGAATCATCCTCAGAGAAAAAAGAATAAAAAGGCAGGAATAGGGGTGGAGAGAAAGAAGAAAAAAGCAGGACAATAGGGGTGGGCACAACATACACGCCGTAGACGGCGCGCCTCCGGGCTGAAAGGTTACTAAGAGCAGGCCAATCGTTGATGGTTTTCATCAACTAATGGCCTTAGGTACACATCGATGTCGTTGCCGGGTTGCTTCGGACCTTGGATGAGCACTGGCATCATAATGAACTTCCGCGAGTCACGGGCCAGGTGCTATGGCTGGAGCTCTGCTCGCCAAAAGGATTCATGCCATCTGTACTTAGACCAAATCTTATGTTCCTTGCGTCAGCTGCAAAATCTTTGAACTCTCTGTCGATCTTTCTCCATTGCGTTCCATCTGCGGTGTGTCTCAACTCCCCGTCCGACTTACGGTCCTCTTTGTGCCATCGCAACAACTTGGCATGCTCTTTGTTCCTGAACAAACGTTTCAACCGTGGTATTATAGGAGCATACCACATCACCTTGGCGGGAACCCTCTTCCTGGGTTTCTCGCCCTCAACATCGTCACCAGGGTCATCGCCTCTGATCTTATAACGCAATGCAGTGCATACCGGGCATTCATTCAAATTCTCGTATTCACTGCGGTAGAGGATGCAGTCGTTGATGCATGCATGTATCTTCAGAACCTCTAAACCTAGAGGGCATACAACCTTCTTTGCTTCGTACGTACTGGCGGGCAACTCGTTATTCTTTGGAAACATATTCTTCAACATTTTCAGCAAGTTTTCAAATGCCGAGTCAGCTACACCTGCCTGTGCCTTCCATTTCAGCAAATCCAGTGTGCAGCCCAGCTTTTTCAGACCATCATCGCATCCGGGGTACAACGACTTTCTGTGATCCTCTAACATGCGATCCAAATTCTCCCTCTCCTTTTCAGTTTCGCAGCGTCTCCGTGCATCAGCAATGGTCCGACCAAGATCATCAACGGTCTCATCACGTGCCTCTTCTTCACCTTCACCTTCCCCTTCACCTTCCCCTTCACCTTCAGCATCCTCCATGAAAGTATCACCGAAATGAGCAAGATAGCTTTCATCCATGAAATCATCCCCTTCTTCATCTTCTTCCATTATAACCCCTCTTTCTCCATGCTTGGTCCAACAATTATAGCTTGGCATGAAACCGTGCCGAAGCAGGTGCAGGTGAACTTCTCTTGAGGAAGAGTAACCCTTCTGATTCTTACAGTCAACACATGGACAAATAACAAAACCCTTCTGCTTGTTCGCATTAGCCACTACGAGGAAATCTTTCAAACCCGTAGTGAATTCGCGGGAGAGTCGGTTACCGTACATCCATTGCCGATTCATCTGCATTATTATAATATAAAATATATAATTAACCATCATGCATTTGTTAAACTAACTAGCTATAAACAATAGAAATTAAACAATGAACAACACACATGCATATATATTTTATCAATGACACACATGCATGAAAGGTTCAAGTTGCTAACCGCGATCGAGGAGGAAAAAATAAATGAGGAACCTCAAGTGTGGCTCCAACACTTCATATCATGTTTGTTTCACGCTCTTGGGGCATTTCATCAAACACCTTGTGTGCATAAGAGGAACCAAAAGCAAACCTACACCCCCTTGTGAAGCTTGTGAAGAGAAGTGGCACCAAATGGCTAAGTGAGTGTGCTGAACTGGTATCTATAGGGGAGGAGATTTAGTCGCGGTTGGCATGGCAAACCGCGACTAAAGGCCTTTGGGCACCTTTAGTCGCGGTTGGCCTGGCCAACCGCGACTAAAGCCCCTCACGTGCACCAGCTGGCCACCGAGCGCCCTGGCCCAGGCCTTTGGTCGCGGTTCGTCTGCCGAACCGCGACTAAAGAAATCATTAGTCGCGGTTCCTACAGTGTCGCGACTTATGGGGCTGGACGGAAGCCTCTTTTTCTACCAGTGATGGGGCCAGCATGTCTAACTTCATAACCCTCAGGACTTCAAACGGGTTATCTTGTCGCATTCAATTATCATTACTTGACGGCCAGTTGAGCTTGCAAAGATGGCTGGCCTAGATTCGTCTCAGGTAACCTAGTATCAGTAGGCTCGTCTCTAGTATTCACCTACGCTGGGCATTCTATCTTTGACGTGCTTGTCTACGATGAGAGGTAAAATGGATAAATTTAACCTCTTTGCTGAATGAATTCACAGACTGAATCTAGTAAAAAAAATCATCAAGCTGACCCTTTTGTGTGGCGCCCGACGCGTAGGCGCCACACTACACTGTGTGACGCCTAAGCCGTCGGCGCCACACAAAAGGACCACGTTGGCGCTGCAGGGCTCACCCCGACCGTGTGACGCCTAAGCCTCGGGCGTTGTACATGCAATTATGCATTATGCAGCCAGCGGCCGAATCCAGACGGCCACGGCCACGTCCCTGCTGCTGAACACCCACGGCCGGTAGGCCCGCTCCGCCTCCGGCGGTGGCCCCTTGCGGCGGCACGTCGTGCGGTCGAAGTCGAACAGCCCGCCGCATAGGAACGCCTTCTTGAGGCACCGACAGTAGCCCCTGCCCTTCTTCCCCTTGTGCATCCGCACCTGGCCAATGCAGGTGACCTTGGGCGACGACGACTCCCCGTCCGCCCCGGCCGCCGCCGCCGCGCGGCTCCAGCCATGCGACACGAACATGGGTGACGTGGCCGGCCAGCTCTTGCTGAGCAGCAGCCGCGCCAGCCCCAGCGGCGCCGACAGCTGCGGCTTCTCCGCGCGCCCCGGGCTCGCCGCCGGCTGCTTCATCCCGCCGCGCGCAGAGCTCCCGAGCGGAGGACGTGAGTCTACCAGGTAGCAGAGCTAGCCTCCGGTGTCTCGGTTTTGTTGGTTGGCCTCTCCGAAGCGGTGGAGCAGTTATAGATGGGCCACTGGTGCTAGCGTTGGCGCCGGCCATTAGTGATTAGTCCACTCCACAGCTACTAACTACGATTGGTTAGTACCACCAATATTACTAATTAAGGAGGGCACTTACCCAGAGCGAGCCGGTCAGAAAAGCATCACGGGTCTCTGCAGCAACCGGCCGGCCGGACAGCACATGCACGACGCTGCGGCGACCAAGCGGCAACGATTGCTTCCTCCGTCCCGCCTCGTGGAGTAGCAGCAGCAGCCAGAAGCATGCAGCGGGAGCAGCGAAGCAGCGGCGAGGCGCCCATCTCCGCCGGCCTGTGGAAGAACAGAACCAGTGGAAGCGGGATGAATATGTCATTGTGTGGCGCCTAAGGCCTAGGCGCCACACATCACAAGTGCAACGTCCCTGGCTTAGGCGCCACACTGCAGAAGTGGGGTCACGAGGCGCCAGCATGACAGTATGTGTAGCGTCTTTGGCTTAGGCGCCACATAGTGTAGTGTGGCGCTTGGCTGTCGGGCGTCACACAAAAGGGTCAGTTGAGCGAAAAAATTTCATCTACAGTTCAGTTTGTGAAATACTTTCATCCACGGGTCATATATGTGCATTTTGCCACGATGAGAATGGTAGAGAAACGTCTGGCTCTGCTTGCGTGCAAAAGCCATGTTTGCAAGTTGCAAAGTATGCAGTGATCATTTAACCCGCCACAGTCTATTAACATCCAATATTATTTCATTATATGTTCATTTTTTGTTGATGCAGACCAGAGTGATGTCGTACTTGAAGATGAAGAACACTCTGCTATATTGTCTCTAGCAGAGGTGGTGCGGACGAAAGTACCGGTCTATGTATTCCGCGTGAAGCCCCACTGTGGTTTACGTGGCATAATGGTAAATTTTGAAAGATGTTATGTCAGTGGACTAATTGCACAATTTTTCTTCGAGATTTTGCCTTGATAATTTTTTATGCATCCTCTTTCAGTATTTGGCAAAAGATTTTGCCCTGGTTTATCTTGAGGGAGAGATGACAGAAGTTTTAATGTCGGTAAAAGATGGATCTTTCATCGGTAGAGGAAAGATTACACGTGACAAAAGCGGGAAACAAAGATCACATCTGGTTGGCATATTGCCGCTCGGAGACTAGAGACTTGTCCATTGGAGACCTTGTCGCAATGTTTATTGAGCCGACACCCACGCTACCATTAACATAATTGTTTCCATAGTTGAAGATGGCATCAACACGATGTAGCACATTTCAAGATGGTGAATGGACATTTGCCAGGTCCACGCATCCGCCTATCCCCAGTGATGTATTCCCTCCGTTCCTAAATATAAGTCTTTTTAGAGATTTTACTAAAGGGCTACATACGGAGTAAAATGAATGAATCTGTACTCTAAAATATGTCTATATACATCCGTATTTAGTCCCTTAGTGAAATCTTTTAAAAGACTTAGTATTTAGGAACGGGGGAGTAATGATTAGTTAATTCACTCGCGTGTTGTGCGAAGTCCTACTGTATTATCATATTTTGCACTGTTTTTCATATGAACCCTGAGTTGTCATAGTTAGATATCTATTTTGCCTGCCATCTCGCTAGGAAGCTATCAATCCATCCATAAATTCCGGACATTCATAGGCCCTAACTTTCCCGGACACACTTAAGATTTGAAAACAGTTTGTCTAGTGCATATCTAGATGTGCTCTATTTATTACACATCTAAGTGACTCAATCAAACTAGAAAGAAAGCGAGGAAAAACTAACTTGCTTGCACGAATCTTAATGTAAAACAATGGCATAGGATTTAGACGTGTAATACTCAAATCACATCTAGACGTTTTTTTGCAAAACTGATTTGAAAATTGTGCTCTTTTGACGAATAGTATCTATCCTCTCCGTACCTAAAAACTAGTCTTTTTAGAGCACCTACAGCTGAACATCGTAAATATGATCTCTTAAACGCACGCGGACACGCCTGGTCAGTAACCTATTTATCCATCTGCGCGACCATACTCCCACATTTTCTTCCTCATACGTACGGTCGCTTGCATGTGATTGGTTGAGAGGAAGAGAGAAAGAAAATAATGAATAAAGAAAAGGAAAAAGGTGGTTCGGGGTGAGGTCGCGTCCTATGTGGCGGACTGATCGGGTACCCAGGCGCGTCCGCGAGCCCTCATTTCTTCTCCATATTGAAGATAGATGTGACGTTTCGCGGACAGCCCAGACATATAGGGACGATATGAGGGATCCGGGTGGGTCAATTTTTTCCTTTTCTCTCCTGTTCGATCACTGACCGAACGCGTCCGCACACGTATGACGGATCATTTGAAGGGTCCTATTATAGATGCTCTTAGAGATCATCTGGTTTGCTCGATATAGCTAACAAATGTTCAAGAGTGATGCCTTCTGAGTCATCCTTATCCCACAAAGGCTGAAAAAGAACAAAGTGTTATCTCACGTGGGAATTTATTGAATAATACCATTTATGTTAGGAACCCCATATCCTCACCGCGTCGTTGTATCTATTTGATGGCATGCATCAGTATTCATGTACGCCCCTGCTTAGTATGGAGTGTCATTGCTACATTCACCAGTAGCCATATTGCTCGCCTGGGAGAATAGATGAGCTTGATCTTCCACATGACCTCCGCCGTCCCACGTCTGTAAAAAGACATTTTCACTATATGGGGGTAGCAAGAAGCATAAGGAGTTTTCGAGTATTAACCTTGGCCAGGGACCTTACTCCTTACACGCCGAGGTAGCTACCTTCCCAAGCGTGGTTTGTAAAGTTGAGCAAAATTGAGCATGAGAATGGGTGTATCACCACACCCCTCTCTTTATATAGGCGTGTATAAATTAGTTAGACTATCGAGGTAGAAGAACATAGATTCCTCTGATTTATCCCGAACGCAAGTGTTTAATAAAAGATGCACCCATCGCTTAGTGTGGTTGAGTAGTCCAATTATGAATTCATTCCGTACATATTTTATTTTCATACACGATTATTTCATGCACGAGACATGAACACAACTCTGCGAGTGCGTTGGACAGAATCTAAAGAAAGTTCGTCCGTATAATATATTCTGCATCAATCTTCTTTGGCACGTAGTTGCCCCGCCTTATCTGCACCGGCAAGTAGTAGGCCCTAACTGAATCGTCGGACGTTAATGAAGATCAAACTAGGCACGAGGAAGACTGCGGCGGGCAAGGAACTATATCGCTAAAAGTGGTGAACATTTTCGATCATGTGTCTGAACAAATGGCAGTACTTTTGTGACAGTGCATTCCATCACAAGTCATGTCCACAACACCATGCAGTCTTCATGCTAAAGAGCAGGCAAGCGTCCAATCACGCTACCTATGGGACTTGACCACATATAATATTGACCACACCCAGTGGTACTGTAGTACTGCTCGCACATGGAACACCAATACCGTAGGCATGCACATACTTTGATAAACCTAGACCAATTAATTTTCCTCCCTTTTTAATAGTGTATAAACAATACGAAGTTGTAGTATGGACATGACCCATAGAAGATCTTATGTCACCCATTCACCCCTCGTTAAAAAAATCATAGTCTGACCTCCTTGCTAGGCGTATTCACGGCGCACACCACCTTGTTATTTTGCCGCTACCGGCGGCTATATTTAAGGGTAAGCAGAGGAACTTGAAGGCGTCTATTTAGTTGGCGTGTCTTGTTAAATAATCCATGACATTCTCTTGCCAACCAAAAAAACTAGATGCAGGAAATGATACTTTTTTTGAGGGGAGGTGGGGAACTTTGCTTGCACCTAAGAGTCAAATAAAAACACTGCGTTGTTTCATCGAAGCACGTGTAATCCTGAAAGCGAAACAATCAGAACTGTGGTAACAATTTATGTTTCATTCGAAGCGATTCGTTACTCGGATGAACAATTTTCAATGTTTTGAAAACAGTATATCATTATAAGGCAAAGAGTTATGTCAATTAGAAGCAAATTCTATTATCTATCGGAACATTATATTGCAGCGTTGAAAATAAGTCTTTAATTTTAAAAAATCAGATCGAAGCAATTTTCAATTAAGATGGAAGCAAAGTTTGTCGTGTTAGATACAAACTATTAGATTTCAAACCTCATATCTAGTTTTCCTTATCCACTAACAAAAAGAAGAAGAAAAAAGAGCATGTAACACCAATTCCACGTACTTCACCGAAGGAGTTAAGAAGCAGTTAAAAAGGAAGCAAAACTCAATTAATGGACCATGCATGTACGCTAACTACCTAGACCCAAATTTTCTCAAGCCATTCTATTCATGCATGGATGCATGAGAAATCACTAATCCGACGGCAGTTAGCTAGTCTGATGGATGCAAGTATCCAGAAGTCTGATGCCTAGTGATGCCCACTTTATTCTTGTGTAGTTTGTGTTGTGTTGTAATTTTTTGTTTTGCCACATGGGTGATGTTGTGGGATTCTTTTTGCAAGACGAGTCGTGTAGCGGGATTCAGACGTATGATAGGGAGTGTTTCCCAAGAATAAAACATACTTAGATGAGATGGTTATTGTGTCAAGGTGATATGCTTTGGCCTATCCCAGCGTCCATGGTTCAAACCCTATGGGAAGTATGATAGAAATCCAAGGCCCATCGAGTCGTTCGGCTGTAGGCCTTATTTCCCTACCATTCGCCCAGATACCTTCTCCGAAACAGCTGTTTTGCTATTTTTATTACAGAAAATGAACTCTGCACATTGCACTGCACACAAGATGAAAATTCACAAGAAATCCTGACAAGAAAACAAGAGATTTGGTTTCAGGTCTTCAGTCTAGATGCCCATTGGTTTCAACTGCTTAACTTGATAGGGCAAGTTTTCTAACTCATCAGCTTGCTTGAACAAGAAATTATTTTTGGGGGGACTGCACAAACTAATGAAAATATAACCCATGAGCCCTGACTGACTCATTTCTCCAAGGGCTGAAAGGGATATACAAGCCTCTGTCTTGTCTGCACTTGGCAGATGGTGTCCCTGCAAAATACAGAGTTTACAATGAAACATACCGCACACTAAATACAATGAAACATCAGTGGCATTGTCTGCGATTGTAACATACCGCACACTAGACTGGAGTAACCTGCTGCGTCTTGGAAGCACAAGGAGATCGGCATGCCGGCTTGGGGATCGCAACGCACGATGAATGTGCCTGCGAAATAAAAAAATGACAAAATCATCACGCCATTGAGCAGAGGGGGACAAAGAAACTAAAGATGGTGTGAACTCTGAAATTTCTCGTAGTAACATATAGAAAAAGGCTGAGAGTGCCACATAGAAGGAAAATAAATGCTTAGTTCAACAGAAAAGGAACAGATCTATTGATGTTGCGCTGGGAGCAGTGCTTGCAGCTCTGGCACTGCAGCTTCAGCCAATCTTCCTGGCAGTTTTCGCCTGAAAAAGTAAAAAAATAATAATAGCGTTGCACATCTGGCTCTAATCTTTATACCAGACGTTTACATTAAACAGACACTATAAGTGCATGGCATCATGTCAATGAACTGATAGGAAAATCAAGAAAGGTACTGAACTACTGTATATATCATGTTGGCAGATCAACAGACCATCACGGTACTACAAGAAAAGTACTGGAGAAAGTTGGTCTCGCATCAGATTTCATAACAACAAAGCCTGACTACAGTAAACATTTCAGTGTTTCATTGGAAGTCATCGCGTTCCGATACGTCATGTGGATGGACCGAAGACGACACCGGATTTAGATATGGGGAGTGAGTGCACTCCACATTATCACGGTTTGTAGGTGTGAGAGGGGGCTTCAGGTGGTTTGATGTATGTTCTTATCAGACTTTTGTTAAATAAGTAATAAAGATGGCTGCATGCATCACTCGATGCAGAAGCCGGGGCTCAGCCTCCTTTTCTAAAAAAAAATTGGAGGTCATCGCATGATTATCAGAAACACGGACCAATTGCTCTTCATATGTTCATTATATTTCAAACTTATGACAAATTTGATAAAATCATGAGGGAATATAACAGCGAATCTACTACTGTCTATATCATGTAGATTATGTAACAAAGAGAACACTGTTGTACGATGAATCTATGCACAAAAGAAGTATATACGCTGCCGACTTGACATTCAGATTGAGTAGGAGCAATTTGTCATCAAATATATCGGACACTAATTGTCTTCCTCATTATGCCAGTGACACAGTTATAGGAAAAGCGGTGGGAAAATGAGGAAAGGAACTGACGGAGCAAATGTTCTCTCAGACAAATGTTCTGATTGTCCACATGGTTTAATAGAATGGATACATCGGACTTGTCATCTGTTTTCAACATCACAGAGAAGTACGAGAAACCACGTAAATGCTCTGATTTCACATAATGCCTAGTTACTCATCCATGCCTTGCTAAACTAACTTGACTCAATGCCTTGCTAAACTAACTATGCTGTGAACTTCTTAGCTTTCCCTATCATCCCTCATTTCTTCTGGCCGGCGGAACCCTTCATCCCTTTCCCCCCTTTGGCGCCTCCTTTGCCACCCTTCCCCTTCTTCCTGCTTCTGTGAACATATCCTGACTCAACCACTACTTTAACATCTTGCTCTTCCGCAGGCTCCTCTGTATCTAGACATGATAAAAGGGGGTTGGTCTCTTGATCTTGATCTTTGTTAGAACCTTGATCGGTGCCAACGTTGCCACCATCATCTTCACCTCCCTCTAACAAACCAGCATCAGCATCAGGATCGATTCGCTTGGCACGTTTGTGTTCTTGTTTTACTTCTTCACCCTTTTTGGTCACATAACGCTCATAAGCTTCATCGAGCATACCATCCAGTTGGTGTTCTTCATCGGAACCCATTTCTTCCATTTCCTGTAAAAGCTGAACATCACCTTTGACCTTGGTGTTCGTCGCAGTACCATCAGCTTTTGGTGTGACTTGCGAAGATGATGGCAGAGCATTCCTTAGGCGTGTGCGCCACTTCAAGATATGCTTGAAGCTATTTTTATCCAGCACCTGCAAATCCTCACAAAGACATTTTACCTCATCCGTGGTGAGCTCATGGTTTTCGATGGGCAGAGACGCAGGATCATCAAATGAAATCTTGGTGAAAGAACCAAGGAATTCCCGTGGTTTCTGCGCCTCGGACCATATGAAATCTGATGCGAGGCCAACTTTCTCCAGTACCGTGACTCCGGCCGCATACCCACCACGAGTTCTCTTCTTTGCATTCTTATTAGTGTCAAGTACATCCGTAGGCGTGCTCTTCTCTGGATCCACACTGAACAGGTGCTTGATATCAAGAAGCTCTGGTTGAATCTTTGCAGGGGCTTTGTACTTCAGACAGATGATGTAAATTTCAGCGGATGTGCCGCGACTGGCTCGAGGTTTAGTCACCTCGACCTTATCAAACAGCTGCTTCAGACAGAACATGATGGCGCTGTAATCCTGAGACCTGAAGACCTTGGTGATGAAGGCGCCCTTGGGGGCGAGGAACGCGGTGGCCAGGCGGACCGCGTCGATGACGAGCGCGGACTGCGCGGTGGCCTCCTGCGCCCACGCGCCGCCGACGTTGGGCGAGCCGTCGTGGAGGACCACGTCGAAGACGGCGACCCCCCTGGAGTCCATGAGCCTCCGCACGGCGGAGCGGCACCTGGTGATGGTGATGTCCTCCGTGAGCGAGTGCGCGCCGCGGACGGGGCGGATCGGCACGAGGTCGACGCCGACGACGAAGGCGCCGGCGGGGGCGCGGGCGACGGCCACCTGGACCCAGCCTCCCGGCGCCGCGCAGAGATCGAGCACGGCGCGCGCCGCCGGGAGGAATCGGAAGCGGTCGTCTAGCTGCTGCAGCTTGAAGGCCGCCCGGCTCCGGTACCCCTGCTCCTTGGCCAGGTGGTAGTACTCGTCCCGCCGCTGCTTCCCCTTCGCCGCCTTGCCCATCGCCGCCGCCGCCGCCGCCAAGATGAGGGATCGTGTTTGGTTGGGCCTGCGGGTCGGTGCAACAGTACTCGGGTCGCGCGAGCCAGTCCGACTCGAACTCAGGAATTGTTCGTCCGTGCTGGCGTCCGTTTCGGCGCGGGGCTCCGGCCAAAATCAGAACCAACCTATCTTTATATATCGTACCCGCGGTGTCCGGCAACACACAGTTGACGCATACGGCTGCTTCTATCTATGGCGAGTTCGACTGCGGCGCCGTGGGCAAAGCTCCCGCACGACGTGCTAGACGTTGTCATCGACCGGCTCGTGTCCTCTCCTCCGCGCAGAGGCTTCTTGTCCTCGGCGTGGTCGCGGATCAAACAGCTTTGTGGTTTTTCCGTCGACTTCGAAGAGGTGCGCCGTGACCGACACTGGGCCTCGGCCGATCGCGCTCGCTTTCGTGCAGTGTGTCGTTCATGGCGCCTAGCTATGCACCAGCACGTCTCGGCTTCGCGGCGGCAGATACCTTGGATCGTCATGGCAGATGGCTCGTTCTTCACACCTTCGGATGCTAACTGCGCCTCGGCTCCCCGGCTCCCCACCTTGCCCAGCAACACAACGTGCATTGCCTCCAGCGACGAATGGCTCGCCCTCGACTTCACCGACGCCAAGAAGATGCATAGCTACTCCTTGCACAATCCGTTCACGGGCGCCACCGTGCCGCTCCCTGAGCTGGATGCTGTCGTCGGCGATGCTTCCAAGCTTTTTATGATCCGTAAAGTACTCCTACGATCAACGCCTTCCGACATCATCGCCGTCATGACCAATAACTGGAATCACCCCCTGATCTTGATCCGGCCAGGAAAGGGCGTGTGGCTGCCCGAGCCACAAAGCGCCCCCTTCATCTACATAGTTGACATTGCTTTCCTTGGAGATCAATTATATGGAATCACCGAGGCAGAGGACCTTGTCTACCTCGGTATAGATTTTGATGGTGATGGCATACCCACAATTGCCAGTATCGAACACCTCATTAGACACCCACGTGGCTATTATCATTGCGGAGCGTGGTGTTACGACCATGATAATTGTGAGTCCGGAATCAGCAAGGGCAAAGTCACGAATATCGATGAAGACCATATCGAGGTACCGAGCAAGGAGGATATTGAGGAGCGCATCTTAGATGAACTTGGGGAGAAAACCGGCGACGGCATGATTCTTGAAGGCACAACATGTTGGTTAGGTGATGAGGTGCCACACGAAGCTAAGACTCTCATCACTCTCAATCGACACTTGGTTTAGTCACGTGGGAAACTGCTAATGGTGAAACGACAATTGCATTGGCCTGTCTATGGTATGAACTTCACCCACAAGGTGGAGGTTTACGAGGCGGATGTCAATGGAGATGCGCACTGGGTGCCAATTTCGGATGGGCTGGGCAGTCAAGCGCTTCTCATCAGCAGATTTTTCTGCAAGTCCGTTTCTACATTTGAAGACGTGGACCAAGATGCTCTCCATTTTATTGATACAGGCGAGAAATACGATATGAAATCCCAAAGTATGAGCCCTACCTGGAGGGAGATTGACTACCATGCTTCTACGTGGATATTTTCTCCCGGGCTAGTGGTTTAATATCTTTGTAACACTATATGATCCAAATCAGTGGTTTAATAATTTACTGTGTAATGGTATGTGATTGAGTGTAAGTTCGGATTTTAATTTGTGTGAGAAGGGTTCACAAGGCTGTTGTGCTTTCAATATGATATCAAGGTATGTAAGGAAAGGGCATTCGCTGCCGATCAACTCAAGAAAGGACTGATTCGCTAGTACATAGCTTTGTACCGTTCGAAATCTTCCTTTAGTTTCCTAGAAATTGAACAGTTTTGTGTGATTTTTTTTTTTTGCATTAGTAGAACAGGACAGGGCATACATGTGTGCTTGCTTTCAACTCGAGTCCATCCTGGGTGTGTTTGGTAGAGTATATGAACCGTGTATGAGCTTAAAATTTTTCTTCTCGGTCCACTTTTTAGGTGTTTGGTAGCCTGCACGGGACCTTCTCAACATGCACGAACTCAGCCGAAATTACCCTCTTAGCATGTAAGAAGAGAGAACATCCAATCAACCATTCGTTGGTGAGCATGCATAAGCGAAGCGAGCGATAATGTGTTCCGAATAATGTTTAGATTTTCTAAAAAAAATTTAGAAAATGTTGAAAATACCAAAAAATGTTCAGATTTTCATATTTTCAAAAATGTCCATATTTTAAGATTTGTTAAAATTTGCAAAATTTGTCAGGATTTTTAAATTTTGTTAAAATTTTCAAAAAGAACAGACTTTCAAATTTTGTTTAAATTTTCAAAAAAATGTAATGTTAAAAAAATTGAATTAAAAAATCAGAATTTCAAATTTTGTTTAAATTTTTATAAAGATCAAACTTTCAATTTTTTTAAGAATTCCAAATAAAAATTTCAGCATTAAAAAATGGGTTAGTTTTCCATGTTTCAAAAAATTGTTCACATTTTTAAATGTTTTGTTCACTTATTTGAAAATACTATTGCTAGAGTATCAGCCCACATGTCAAACAGATTCAAGGTATCAAACAGGGCCTTAGCTTAGCATGTCTCAGCGCATACATCGGTATCAAACAAAATTAAATGCATGTACTTAGCAGATCTATATTCAACATGTATCATAGGAGAACAACATGCTCGATTGGAAATGCTACCAAACACATTCTTAATTATCGTTTCCTTGCGTGGATTAGCAAAGAGACAACATTTTTTTGCTAATTCTCCGCTACCAGTTTTCACAATTCTGAGTGAACCGAAAATTAGTAGAAAATCACAGCCAACTACTTCCTCCGTTTCTAAATATATGACATTTTAGAGATTACACGATGGACTATTTACGGATGTATATAGACATAATTTAGAGTATAGATTCATTCATATTGCTCTGTATGTAGTTTATAATAGAATTTTTAAAAGGTCTTATATTTAAGAACGGAGGGAGTAAGAATTGGCAAAGCTGGGTTCATGCAACACGATACTTGCTCTGTTTTTTCCCTAATCTGACGTCAACTAAGAATTAGCAAAAGCTGGGTTCATGCGACCCACCAAGGCACCTAGGGTGGCAAGGCTGGCGGCACAAATATAACATTATTAGAGTACGTATATACTACTCCCTTCGTTTCTTTCCCGCGCAAATAAATAAATACTCACTTCGTTTCTAAATATAAGACATCAAAATGTATATAGACGTATTTTAAAATATAGATTTATTTATTTTGCTCTGTATATAATTCATATTAAGCCATTTTCAACCGAATCCTTATAACTGATTAGAGGAGTAAAATTTTGATTTTACTCTAATCGGCACCTAGCAGATCCCCAATCTACCTTAAGGGGATAATTTTTTTTACTCCAGCCCTAACTTTCTCCTAAAATATACTCCACCGCTCGGCGGCTGAGTAAAACTCGCGCCTCTCCCTAGCATCGCCTCCTGCCCCTGCAAATTTGTCGACGTGACTCCCGGCGACCGCTTGCGAGCCTCGTCGCTACCTCGTTGCCTTTCTTGTCCCCCGCAGCCCTTCTGTCCGATTTCGAGCGCATTCAGCCCCGTCGTCGTCGCTGGAATCAAGGTGAAATGCCGCAGCCGCCGCCATTGTTGTCCATCGTTCATAGCTTCTTCTTTTTTCGTTGGCCGCCCCATCTCACCTTGCTTGCACACCGCTGTGGGTTATTCGCTTGCATCGCCGCCCACCTGTATTGTCTAAACAACACCGACCGGCTGGTGCACCACAACTAGAACTAGATCAACTAGAGGAGGCTCTAAAACTTGTGTTCTAGGGGCTAGCCCTGCTCCTCTATTTATATGTTGAGCCCTGGAGTCGTAACTTGGGGAGAGGGCCTCCCTAAAGTAGGTTTGGAACGTAAGGAAGAGTCCTTCCCGAATTCCCGCATCAAACGCCATGGTCTTCGGTGTCCAGGGCTAGACGCTAGGGTCCGTGGCGTATGGTCCCTGACCTCTGCAAAACTTCCTTTCGCATCGACCAAAAGCCCCGTGGGCCTTACCCCTTGGCCCAACCAAAGTATCCTCGCACCAGAACATTTTCATAAACATCTGAAACTCTTTCGGTGAGTTCTCGAACCCTTCTAGAGTCTATCCAATATACCAATCTTTACCTCCGAACCATTCTGCAGCTCCTCGTGACATGCGGGATCTCATTCGGGATTTCGAACAACTTTCGGTTACCACCATATATAACTCATTAATACTAAATCATCATCGAACGTTAAGTGTGCAGACCCTGTGGGTTGGAAACTATGCACACATGACAAAGACACTCTCCGGTCAATAACCAATAGCAGGGCCTAGATGCCCATATTGGCTCCTGCATATTCTACGAAGATCTTTATCGATCGATCCACGAAGTCAAGGATTCAATCAATCCTGTATAATCTTCCCTTTGTCCATCGGTATGTTACTTGCCCGAGATTCGATCGTCGGTATCTCTATACCTAGTTCAATACCGTTACCGACAAGTCACTTTACTCGTTATGTAAAACAAGATCTCGTGGCTAACTCTTTAGTCACATTGCTTGCAAGCTTGTTGTGATGTTGTATTACCGAGTGGGCCCTGAGATACCTCTCCATCACACGGAGTGACAAATCCAGTTTTGATCCGTGCCAACTCAACAGACATCCTCGGAGATACTTGTAGAGCACCTTTATAGTCACCGAGTTACATTGTGATGTTTGATACACAGAAGGCACTCCTCCGGTGTGAGTGAGTTGCATGATCTCATGGTCATAGGAACAGATACTTGACATGCAGAAAACAATAGCAATAAAGTGACACGATCATATTATACTTTCATAGTTTGGGTCTTGTCCATCACATTATTCTCCTAATGATGTGATCCTCTTATAAAATGACAACTCATGTCTATGGCCAGGAAACCCTGACCATCTTTGATCAATGAGCTAGTCCTTTATAGGCTCACTATGTATCTACACATGTATTTGAGCTTCCAATCAATACAATTCTAGCATGGATAACAAAAAAATAATCATGAACAAGGAAATATAATAATAACCAATTTATTATTGCCTCAAGGGCATATTTCCAACAGTCTCCCACTTGCACTAGAGTCAATAATCTAGTTCACATCACCATGTGATGTACACCCAATAAGTTCTGGGGTTTGATCATGTTTTTCTTGTGAGAGAGGTTTTTAGTCAACGGGTCTGAAACATTTAGATCCATGTGTACTTTGCAAATCTCTATGTCATACTTTAGATACTGCTACCACGCTCCACTTGAAATGATTGCTCCACTATACGAATCCGGTTTGCTACTCATAGTCATCCGGATTGGTGCCAAAGCTTGCATCGACGTAACTTTTTATGACGAACTCTTTTATCACCTCCATAATCGAGAAACATTTCCTTAGTCCTCACGTTACTAAGGATAATTTTTGACCGTTGTCTAGTGATCCACTCCTGGATCAATCTTGTATGCCTTGACAGACTCATGGCAAGGCACATCAGGTGTGGTACACAACATGGCATACTATAGAGCCTACGACTAAGGCATAGGAGACGACCTTCATCCTTTCTCTTTCTTCTGCCGTGGTCGAGCTTTGAGTCTTACTCAAATTCACACCTGACAACACAGCCAAGAACTCCTTCTTTGACCGATCTATTTTGAACTCCTTCAAAATCTTGTGAAGGTATGTATTCATTGAAAGTTTTATCAAGCGTCTTGATCTATTTCTATAGATCTTGATGCCCAATGTTCAAGTAGCTTAATCCAGATTTTCCTTGAAAAACTCCTTTAAAACAACCCTATATGATTTCCAGAAATTTTGCATCATTTTCGATCAATAATATGACAACCACATATACTTATAAAAAATTCTATAGTGATCCCACTCACTTTCTTGTAAATACAAGTTTCTCATAAACTTTGTATAAACCCAAAATCTTTGATCATCTCATCAAAGCATATAATCCAACTATGAGATGCTTGCTCTAGTCCATAAATGGATCGTTGGAGATCGCGTGCCTTTTAGCATCCTTATGATCAACAAAACCTTCTGGTTGTGTCACATACAACCTTTCTTCAAGGAAAAACCGTTAAGGAAACAATATTTTGACATCCATCCACCATATTTCATAATTGAAAAATGCAGCAACTAGTAACATAATTCCAACAAACTTTAGCATCGTTATGAGCGAGTAAGTCTCATCATAATCAACTCCTTGTACTTGTCAAAACCCTCTTTGGAACAAGTCGAGCTTTCTGAATGGTGACACTTACCTGTTGGAAATATGCCCTAGAGGCAATAATAAAATGGTTATTATCATATTTCCTTGTTCATGATAATCGTCTATTGTTCATGCTATAATTGTATTAATAGGAAACAGTAATACATGTGTGAATAAATAGATCACAATGTGTCCCTAGCAAGCCTCTAGTTGGCTAGCTCGTTAATCAATAGATGATCATGGTTTCCTGATCATGGACATTAGATGTCATTGATAACGGGATCACATCATAGGGAGAATGATGTGATGGACAAGACCCAATCCTAAGCATAGCACTAGATCGTATTGTTCGTATGCTAAAGCTTTTCTAATGTCAAGTGTCTTTTCCTTCGACCGTGAGATTGTGCAACTCCCGGATACCGTAGGAGTGCTTTAGGTGTATCAAACGTCACAACATAACTGGGTGACTATAAAGGAGCACTACGGGTACCTCTAAAGTGTTTGTTGGGTTGGCACGAATCGAGATCGGGATTTGTCACTCCGTGTGACGGAGAGGTATCTCTGGGCCCACTCGATAGAACATCATCATGAGCTCAATGTGATTAAGAAGTTAGTCACAGGATGACGTGCTACGGAACGAGTAAAGAGACTTACCAGTAATGAGATTGAACAAGGTATAGGTATACCGACGATCGAATCTCCGGCAAGTTCTATACCGACAGACAAAGGGAATTGTATACGGGATTGATTGAATCCTTGACAGTGTGGTTCATCCGATGAGATCATCGTGGAGCAAGTGGGAGCCACCATGGGTATCCAGACCCCGCTGATGGTTATTGGCCGGAGAGGTGTCTCGGTCATGTCTGCCTGTTTCCCGAACTCGTAGGGTCTACACACTTAAGGTTCGATGACGCTAGGGTTATAGGGAAATGTTATACGAGGTTACCGAAAAAATTTCGGAGTCCCAGATGAGACCCTGGACATCACGAGGAGATCCGGAATGGTCCGGAGGTAAATATTGATATATAGGATGGATGGTTTTGGACACCAGAAATGTTTCAGGCATCACCGGTACCGTACCGGGACCACCGGAAATGGTTCCGGGGGTCCACCGGGAGGGGCACCAGCCCCAAGAGGTAGCATGGGCCAAAAGGTGGAGAGCAACCAGCCCAAAGTGGGCTGGTGCGCCTCCCACAAAGAGGCCCAAGGCGCAGGAGGTGGAAGGGGGGCAAACCCTAGGCGCTGATGGGCCTGAGGCCCACCTAGGGGTGCGCCACCCCCTCTCCCTACCGTGGCCACCGCACCTCCCATCTAGGGGGGATGCCGCACCACCTAGGGTGGGAACCCTAGGGGTGGCACACCCCCCTCCCCTCCTCCTATATATAGAGAGGGTTTTGGGGCTGTTTTGTACACAGTTTTCAATCTCCCTCGGCGCAGCCCTGCTCCCCTCCTTCCTCCTCTCCCACGGTGCTTGCCAAATCCCTGCCGGGAGACCTCGTATCTCCATCGACACCACGGCATCATGTTGCCGAAGATCTTCCCCAACCTCTCCCTCCTCCTTGCTGGATCAAGGTGCGGGAGACGTCACCGGGCTGCACGTGTGTTGAACGCGGAGGTGCCGTGGTTCGGCACTAGATCGGAATCACACCACGATCTGAATCGCCGCGAGTACAACTCCATCAACCGCGTTCTAGCAACGCTTCCGCTTAGCGATCTTCAAAGGTACAAAGATGCACTCACCCCTCTCTCATTGCTGGTCTCTCCATAGGAAGATCTGAATATGGTGTAGGAAAATTTTGAATTTATGCTACGTAACCCAACAGTGGCATCCGAGCCAGGTTTTCTATGCGTAGATTCTTTGCACGAGTAGAACACAAAAGGTTGTGGATGATGATTAATCAATTGCTTGCCGCTACTAGTCTTATTCTTTTCCGGCGGTATTGTGGGATGAAGCGGCCCGAACCGATCTTACACGTACGCTTACGTGAGACAGGTTCCACCGACAGACATGCACACCATGCATAAAGGTGGCTAGCGGGTGTATGTCTCTCCCACACTAGTCGGATTGGATTTGATGAAAAGGGTCCTTATGAAGGGTAAATAGCTTTGGCATATCATCGTTGTGGCTGTCACGTAGGTAAGAAGGCGTTCTTGCTAGAAACCCAAATCAGCCACGTAAAACTTGCAACAACAATTAGAGGACGTCTAACTTGTTTTTGCAGGGTTTGACATGTGATGTGATATGGCCAAAGTTGTGATGTTGCATGTATGATGTATGAGATGATCATGTTATTGTAATAGGATTCACGACTTGCATGTCGATGAGTATGACAACCGGCAGGAGCCATAGGAGTTGTCTTAATTTATTGTATGAGATGCAACGCCATGTGTTTACTACTTTTACTTCATTGCTAACGGTTAGCTATAGTAGTAGTGGTAGTAGTAGTTGGCGTGATGACTTCACGGAGACACGATGATGGAGATCATGGTGTCACGCCGGTGACAATGATGATCATGCGATACCTGAAGATGGAGATCGAAAGAGGAAAGATGATAATGGCCATATCATGTCACTATATGATTGCATTGTGATGTTTATCATGTTTTTCATCTTATTTCTTAGAACGACGGTAGCATAATAAGATGATCCCTCTTAAAAATTTCAAGAACGTATACCCCTAAGTGTGCACCATTGCGAAGGATCGTTGTCTCGAAGCACCACATGATGATCAGGTGTGATAGATTCTAACGTTCGCATAAAACAGGTGTAAGCCAGATTTACACACGCGAAACACTTAGGTTGACTCGACGAGCTTAGCATGTACAGACATGACCTCGAATACAAGAGACCGAAAGGTCAAACATGATTCGTATGGTTGAATACGATCAGCATGAAGTTGCTCACCATGACGACTAGTCCGTCTCACGTGATGATCGGACACGGGTTAGTCAACATGGATCATGTATCACTTAGATGACTAGAGGGATGTCGATTTAAGTGGGAGTTCATACTTAATTTGATTAAATGAACTTAATTGTCATGAACTTAGTCTAAAAGTTGTCTTTATAAATATTGTAGATGGCCAACGTCAACCTCAATTTCAACGCATTCCTAGAGAAAAACAAGTTGAAAGATGATGGTAGCAACTATGCGGACTGGGTCCGCAACTTGAAGCTCATCCTTGAAGCATCTAAAAAGGCTTATGTCCTTGATGCGCCGCTAGGTGACCCTCCTGCTCCTGCAGCAGCACATGACATTTTGAACGTCTGGCAAACGCGGAGTGATGACTACTCTCTGGTTAGGTGTGGCATGTTATACAGTTTGGAAACGGGGCTCCAAAGGCGTTTTGAGCAACACAGTGCATATGAGATGTTCCAAGAGTTGAAACTAGTTTTTCAAGCTCATGCCCGTGTCGAGAGATATGAAGTCTCCGACAAGTTCTTTAGCTGTAAGATGCAGGAGAATAGTTATGTCAATGAGCACATACTCAAAATGTGTGGGTTACACGGTCGTCTGACTTCACTTGGAGTCGAACTTCCGGATGATGCTATAATTGACAGAATCCTCCAGTCTCTCCCACCAAGCTACAAAGTTTGTGCTGAACTACAACATGCAAGGGATGGAAAAGACCATTCTCGAGTTGTACTTGATGCTAAAGTCTGCAGAAGTAGAAATCAAGAAAGAGCATCAAGTGTTGATGGTCAATAAGACCACAAGTTTCAAGAAGGGCAAGGGTAAGAAGAACTTCAAGAAAGACGACAAAGTCGTTGCCGCGCCCGGTAAGCCAGATGTCGGGAAGAAGAAAAAGAATGGACCAAGCCTGAGACTGAGTGCTTCTATTGCAAGGGAAAAGGTCACTGGAAGCGGAACTGCCCCAAGTACTTAGCGGACAAGAAGGCCGGCAACGTTAAAGGTATATGTGATATACATGTTATTGATGTGTACCTTACCAGCGCTCGTAGTAGCTCCTGGGTATTTGATACCGGTGTTGTTGCTCACATTTACAACTCAAAGCAGGAACTGCAGAATAAGCGGAGACTGGCCAAGGACGAGGTGATGATGCGCGTCGGGAATGGCTCCAAGGTCGATGTGATCGCCGTCGGCACACTACCTCTACATCTACCGTCGGGATTAGTTTTAAACCTTAATAATTGTTATTTATTACCAGCTTTGAGCATGAATATTGTATCAGGGTCTTGCTTAATGCGAGACGGCTACTCATTTAAGTCAGAGAATAATGGTTGTTCTATTTATATGAGTGATATGTTTTATGGTCATGCTCCGCTGGTGATTGGTTTATTCTTGATGGATCTCGATTGTGATGTTACACATATTCATAGTGTGAGTACCAAAATATGTAAAGTTGATAATGATAGTCCCACATACTTGTAACACTGCCGCCTTGGTCATATCGGTGTTAAGCGCATGAAGAAGCTCCATACTGATGGACTATTAGAGTCTCTTGACTTTGAATCATTTGACACATGCGAACCGTGCCTCATGGGCAAGATGACTAAGCCTCCATTCTCAGGAATAATGGAGAGAGCGACCGACTTATTGGAAATAAAACATACTGATGTATGTGGTCCAATGAACGTTGAGGCTCGCGGTGGCTACCGTTATGTTCTCACTCTCACCGATGATCTGAGTAGGTATGGGTATATCTACTTGATGAAGCACAAATCTGAGACGTTTGAAAAGTTCAAGGAATTTCAGAGTGAGGTTGAGAATCAACGTGACAGAAAAATTAAGTGTCTACGATCTGATCGTGGAGGAGAATATTTGAGTCACGAGTTTGGCACACACCTAAGGAAGTGTGGAATCGTTTCACAACTGATGCCGCCTGGCACACCGCAATGCAACGGAGTGTCTGAACATCGTAATCGCACTTTATTAGATATGGTGCGATCTATGATGTCTCTTACCGACTTACCACTATCATTTTGGGGATACGCATTAGAAACTGCAACATTCACTTTAAATAGGCACCGTCTAAATCCGTTGAGACGACACCGTATGAACTATGGTTTGGCAAGAAACCTAAGCTATCGTTTCTTAAAGTTTGGGGCTGCGATGCTTATGTGAAGAAACTTCAACCAGAGAAGCTCGAGCCCAAAGCGGAGAAATGCGTATTCATAGGATACCCTAAGGAAACTATTGGGTATACCTTCTGTCTTAGATCCGAAGGTAAAACCTTTGTTGCAAAGAACGGATCCTTTCTAGAGAAACAGTTTCTCTCGAAATAAGTAAGTGGGAGGAAAGTAGAACTTGATGAGGTAATTACACCCCCTCTCGAACCGGAAAGTAGCGCAGCGCGGAAAATTGTTCCTGTGGCACCTCCGCCAATTGAAGAGGAAGTTAATGGTGATGATCATGAAGCTTCGGATCAAGTTGTTACTGAACCGTGAAGGTCCACAAGGGTACACTCCGCACCAGAGTGGTATGGCAACCCTGTGATGGAAATCATGTTGTTAGAGGTGATCCTTCGAACTATGAAGAAGCAATGACGGGCCCGGATTCCAACAAATGGCTTGAGGCTATGAAATCCGAGATAGGATCCATGTATGAGAACAAAGTATGGACTTTGGTGGACTTGCCCGATGATCGGCGAGCCATAGAAAATAAATGGATCTTCAAGAAGAAGACTGATGCAAACGGAAATGTGACCATTTATAAAGCTCGACTTGTCGCAAAGGGTTTTCGATAAATTCAAGGAGTTGACTACGAGGAGACTTTCTCTCCCGTAGCGAAGCTGAAGTCAGTCCGAATCATGTTAGAAATTGCCTCTTTTCATGATTATGAAATTTGGCAAATGGACGTCAAAACAGTGTTCCTTAACGGGAATCTTAAGGAAGAGTTGTATATGATGCAACCAGAAGGTTTGGTCGACCCTAAGGGTGCTAACAAAGTGTGCAAGCTCCAGCGCTCCATCTATGGGCTGGTGCAAGCATCTCGGAATTGGAACATTCGCTTTAGTGAGGTGATTAAAGCATTTGGGTTCATACAGGTTTATGGAGAAGCCTGTATGTACAAGAAAGTCAGTGGGAGCTCTGTAGCTTTCCTCATACTGTATGTGGATGACATATTATTGATAGGGAATAATATAGAGATGTTGGAGAGCATAACAGCCTATTTTAACAAGAGTTTTTCGATGAAGGACCTTGGAGAAGCTGCATACATATTAGGCATCAAGATCTACACAGATAGATCGAGACGCCTCATAGGTCTTTCGCAAAGTACATACCTTGACAAGATATTGAAGAAGTTCAATATGGAAAACTCAAAGAAGGGGTTCTTGCCACTTTTGCAAGGTATGAGATTGAGTAAGACTCAGTCGCCGACCACGGTAGCGGATAGAGAGAAGATGAGTTCTGTCCCCTACGCTTCAGCCGCAGGCTCTCTAATGTATGCCATGCTGTGTACCAGACCCGATATAAACCTTGCCATAAGTTTGGTAGGGAGGTACCAAAGTGATCCCGGTATGGAACACTAGAGAACGGTCAAGAATATCCTTAAGTACCTGAAGAGGACTAAGGAGATGTTTCTCGTTTATGGAGGTGACGAAGATCTCGTCGTAAAGGGTTACGTTGATGCTAGCTTCGACACAGATCCGGATGACTCTAAGTCACAGACCGGATACATGTATGTTTTGAATGGTGGGGCAGTGAGCTGGTGCAGCAGCAAGCTAGAAGTCGTGGCAGCATCTACATGTGAAGCGGAGTACATAGCTGCTTCAGAAGCGGCTCATGAAGGAATTTGGATGAAGGAGCTCATCACCGACCTTGGAGTGGTTCCAAGCGCGTCGGGTCCAATGACACTCTTCTATGATAACACTGGGGCCATTGCCATAACCAAGGAGCTCAGGTTTCACCGGAAGACCAAGCACATCAAACGCCGCTACAACTCCATCCAGGACCATGACCAGAGTGGAGTAATAGATATTTGTAAAGTACACACAGATCTGAATGTTGCAGACCCGTTGACTAAACCTCTTCCTCAAGCAAAACATGATCAACACCATAATGATATGGGTGTTCGATACATCTCAATGTAACTAGATTATTGACTCTAGTGCAAGTGGGAGACTGTTGGAAATATGCCCTAGAGGCAATAATAAAATGGTTATTATCATATTTCCTTGTTCATGATAATCATCTATTGTTCATGCTATAATTGTATTAACAGCAAACAGTAATACATGTGTGAATAAATAGATCACAATGTGTCCCTAGCAAGCCTCTAGTGGGCTAGCTCGTTAATCAATAGATGATCATGGTTTCCTGATCATGGACATTAGAGATCATTGATAACGGGATCACATCATAGGGAGAATGATTTTATGGACAAGACCCAATCCTAAGCATAGCACTAGATCGTATTGTTCGTATGCTAAATCTTTTCTAATGTCAAGTGTCTTTTCGTTCGACCATGAGATTGTGCAACTCCCGGATACTGTAGGAGTGCTTTGGGTGTATCAAACGTCACAACTTAACTCGGTGACTATAAAGGTGCACTACGGGTACCTCTGAAAGTGTCTGTTGGGTTGGCACGAATCGAGATCGGGATTTGTCACTCCGTGTGACGGAGAGGTATCTCTAGGCCCACTCGGTACAACATCATCATGAGCTCAATGTGATTAAGAAGTTAGTCACAGGATGACGTGCTACAGAATGAGTAAAGAGACTTACCGGTAACGAGATTGAACAAGGTATAGGTATACCGACGATCGAATCTCCGGCAAGTTCTATACCGACAGACAAAGGGAATTGTATACGGGATTGATTGAATCCTTGACATTGTGGTTCATCCGATGAGATCATCGTGGAGCAAGTGGGAGCCACCATGGGTATCCAGACCCCGCTGATGGTTATTGGCCGGAGAGGTGTCTCGGTCATGTCTGCCAGTTTCCCGAACTCGTAGGGTCTACACACGTAAGGTTCGATGACGCTAGGGTTATAGGGAAATGTTATACGAGGTTACCAAAAGTTGTTCGGAGTCCCGGATGAGATCCCGGACATCACGAGGAGCTCCGGAATGGTCCGGAGGTAAAGATTCATATATAGGATGGATGGTTTTGGACACCGAAAATGTTTCGGGCATCACCGGTAGCGTACCGGGACCACCGGAAATGGTTTCGGGGGTCAACCGGGAGGGGCCACCAGCCCCAAGAGGTAGCATGGGCCAAAAGGTGGAGAGCAACCAGCCCAAAGTGGGCTGGTGCGCCTCCCACAAAGAGGCCCAAGGCACAGGAGGTGGAATGGGGGGCAAACCCTAGGCGCTGGTGGGCCTAAGGCTTCCTAGGGGTGCGCCACCCCTATCCCTGCCCTGGTCGCCGCACCTCCCATCTGAGGGGGCTGCCGCACCACCTAGGGTGGGAACCCTAGGGGTGGCACACCCCTCCCCTCCTCCTATATATAGAGAGGGTTTTGGGGCTGTTTTGTACATAGTTTTCAATCTCCCTCGGCGCAGCCCTGCTCCCCTCCTTCCTCCTCTCCCACGGTGCTTGGCGAAGCCCTGCTGGGAGACCTTGTCTCTCCATCGACACCAGCCGTCGTGCTGCCGGAGATCTTCCCCAAGCTCTCCCTCCTCCTTGCTGGATCAAGGTGCGGGAGACGTCATCGGGCTGCACGTGTGTTGAACAAGGAGGTGCCGTGGTTCGGCACTAGATCACAATCACACCGCGATCTGAATCGTCGCAAGTACGACTCCTTCAACCGCGTTCTAGCAACGCTTCCGCTTAGCGATCCTCAAAGGTATGATGATGCACTCACCCCTCTCTCGTTGCTGGTCTCTCCATAGGAAGATCTGAATATGGCGTAGGAAAATTTTGAATTTATGCTACGTAACCCAACATTACCATCATCGTTTGTCTTTCTTTTAAAGATCCATTTGTACGTAATAGCCTTACTACCATCAAGTAGTACTTCTAAAGTCCACACTTTGATTTCATAGATGTATCCTATCTCAGATTTCATGGCCTCTAGCCATTTGTCAGAATCCGAGCCCACCATCGCTTCTCCATAGCTCGTAGGTTCATTGTTGTCCAACAACATGACCTCTAAGGCAGGATTACCGTATCACTTTGCAGTAGTTTGTGTCCTTGTCAACCTACGAGGTTTGGTAGTAACTTGATCTGAAGCTTCTTGATCACCATCATCAGCTTCCACTTCATCTGGTGTAGGCACCACGCGAACAACTTCTTGTGCCCTTCTACTCTTTGTTTGAGGTGATGGTTCAAAAACCTCATCAAGTTCCACCATCCTCCCACTCAATTCTTTCGAGAGAAACTCTTTCTCGAGAAAGGACCCATTTTCAGCAACAAACACTTTGCTTTCGGATCTGAGATAGGAGGTATACTAAAATGTTTTGGGTATCCTATGAAGATACATTTATCCGCTTTGGGTTCGAGCTTATCAGGCTGAAGCCTTTTGACATAAGCATCGTAGCCCCAAACTTTAAGAAATGGCATCTTAGGTTTCTTGCCAAACCATGGTTCATACGATGTCATCTCAACGGAATTATATGGTGCCCTATTTCAAGTGAATGTAGTTGTCTCTAATGCAAAACCCCATAACGGTAGTGCTAATTCGATAAGAGACATCATAGTATGCACCGTATCCAATAGGGCGCGGCTACGATGTTTGGACACACCATCACACTATGGTGTTCCAGGTGGCATGAGTTGTGAAACAATTTCCACATTGTCTTAAATGTATACCAAACTCGCAACTCAGATATTCACCTCTACGATCATATCGTAGGCATTTCATCATCTTGTCACGACGATCTTCAACTTCATTCTGAAATTGCTTGAACTTTTCAATTTTTCAAACTCGTGATTCATCAAGTAAATACATCTGTATCTACTCAAATCATCTGTGAAGTAAGAATGTAACGATATCCACTGCGTGCTTCAGCACACATTGGATTGCATACATCAAAATGTATTATTTCCAATAATTCACCTGCTCGTTCCATCTCACTAGAAAACGAGGCCTTTAGTCATTTTGCCCATGTGGCATGGCTTGCATGTCTCAGGTGATTCAAAATCAAGTGAGTCCAAAGATCCATCAGCATGGAGTTTCTTCATGTGTTTTATACCAATATGACTTAAGCGGTAGTGCGACAAGTAAGTGGTACTATCATTACTAACGTTGTATCTTTTGGCGTCAATATTATGAACATGTGTATTGCTACAATTGAGATTCAATAAACCATTCACATTGGGTGCATGACCATTGAAGGTATTATTCATGCAAACAACATAACCATTATTCTCTGACCTAAATGAATAACCGCATTGCAATAAACATTATTCATGTAAACAGTAAACAGAATAATCATTATTCTCTTTAAATGAATAATCGTATTTCAATAAACACGATCTAATCATGTTCATGCTCAATGCAAACACCAAATAACATTTATTTAGGTTCAACGCTAATCCTGAAGGTAGAGAGAGCGTGTGTTGGTGATCACGTCAACCTTGGAAATACTTCCAACACACATCGTCACCTCGCCTTTGGCTAGTCTCCATTTATACCGTAGCTTTTATTTTGAGTTACCAACATTTAGCAACTGAACCGGTATCTAATACCCAGGTGCTAGTAGTATTACTAGTAATGTACACATCAATAACACATATATCTAATATACTTCTATTGACGTTGCTAGCCTTCTTATCTACCAAGTATCTAGGGCAGTCCCGCTTCACTGACCGTTCCCCTCATAATAGAATCACTTACTCTCGGGTTTGGGTTCAACCTTGGGTTTCTTCATTGGAGCGACAACTGAATTTCCATTCTCGAAGTTTCCCTTCTTGCCCATCTTGAAACTAGTGGTTTTACTAACCATCAACACTTGATGCTCCATCTTGATTTCTACCTTCGTAGTGTCAAACATCGTGAATAGCTCACAGATCATCTCCTCCATCCCTGGTATGCTATAGTTCATCACGAAGCTCGGTAGCTTGGTGGCAGTGAATTAAAGAACTATATCAATCACTATCTCATTGGGAAGATCAACTCCCACTAGATTCAAGCGATTGTAGCACCTAGACAATCTGAGCACATGCTCATCGATTGAGCTTTTCTGCTTCATTTTGCACGCAAAGAATCTTGTTCGAGGTCTCATGCCTCTCAACATGAAAACGAGCCTGAAATCCTAATTTCAGCTCTTGGAACATCTTATATGTTCCGTGATGTTCAAAACGTTCTGGGAGCCTCAATTCTAAGACGTAAAGCATGGCGCAATGAAATATCATGTAGTCATCAAAACGTGTGTGTCAGATGTTTGCAATATCCATAGACGACACTTGGGGTAGCACACCGAGCGGTGCATTAAGAACATAAGCCTTCTGTGCAGCAATGAGGACAATCCTAAGTCTATGGACCCAGTCCGCATAATTGCTACTATCATCTTTCAACTTGGTTTTATCTAGGAACGTTTCAAAAATACAAGGGAGCTACAGCGCGAGCTATTGTTCTACAACATATTTTGCAAAGACAACTTAGACTATGTTCATGATAATGAGTTTAGTTAATCATATTACTAAAAATATCCCCCTCAAATTGGCATTCTTCTAGTCATTCGATTGATACATGATCCAAATTCACCAACACAAGTCCGGTCATCACGTGAGATGAGGTGGTTTTAATGGTGAACATCTTCATGCTGATCATATCTACTATATGACTCATGTGTCGACCTTTCGGTCTCTTGTGTTCCGAGGCCTTGTCTATACATGCTAGGCTCGTCAAGTTTAACCCCAGTGTTTTGCATGTGCAAAACTGTCTTACACCCATTCTATCTGAACTTAGAGTCTATCACACCCGGTCATCACGTGGTGCTTCGAAACGACGAACTTTCGCAACGTTGCACACTCGGGGAGAACACAATTTTTCTTGAAATTTTAGTGAGAGATCACCTTATAATTCTACCGTCGTCCTAAGCAAAACAAGGTGCACACTCTGGGAGAACACAATTTTATCTTGAAATTTTAGTGAGAGATCACCTTATAATTCTATCGTCATCCTAAGCAAAACAAGGTGCATAAAAGGATTAACATCACATGCAAATCATAAGTGACATGATATGGCCATGATCTTGTGCTTTCGATCTCCATCTCCAAAGCACCGGTATGATCTCTATCATCACCAACATAACACCATGATCTCCATCATCATGATATCCATCATCGTGTTGCCGTCAGGGTTGTAGCGCCAACCATGCTTCTACAACTATTGCTACCATTTAGCGATAAAGTAAAGCATTACATAGTGCTTAATGATTGACACGCAGGTCATAAAATAATTAAAGACAACCCTATGGATCCTGCCGGTTGCCGTATGCATCGACATGCAAGTCGATATTAACTATTACAACATGATCATCTCATACATCAAATATATATCATCATTTCTTTGGCCATATCATATCACAATATACCCTGCAAAAACAAGTTAGACGTCCTCTAATTTGTTGTTCCATGTTTTACATGGCTTCTATGGGTATCTGGCAAGAACACTTCTTACCTATGCAAAACCACAACGGTGATATGCAAGTTGCTATTTAACCTTCTACCAGGATCGCCTTTGTAAAATCTGATTCAACTAAGGTGGGAGAAATAGACACCTGCCAGCCATCTTATGCAACAAAGTTACATGTCAATCGATGGAACCGGTCTCTCATACATAGACGAGTAAAGTTGGTTCGGGCCGCTTCATCCCATAATACCGCTGAATAAAGAAAAGACTAAGGAGGGAAGCAAACTGAATATCAACGCCCACAAACTCCTTTGTGTTCTACTCGTGATGTCGTCTACACATAGACCTCGCTCTGATACCACTATTGGGAACATTGCATGGGAAACAAAAAAATCCTACGCTTACCAAGATCAATCTATGGAGATTAACATCTACGAGAGGGGGGTGCATCTACATACCCTTGTAGATTGCTAAGCGGAAGCGTATATGACATAGCTGATGTAGTCGTATGTCTTCATGATCCAATCGCGATCTGTCCCAATCTAGTGTCGAACGGACGGCACCTCCGCGCTCAGCACACGTACGACTCGATGACGTCTTCGCCTTCTTGATCCAGCAAGACGGGTGAAGTAGTAGATGAGTTCCGGCAGCACGACGACGTGGTGTCAGTGGTGGTGAAACTATTTCCGCAGGGCTTTGCCAAGCACAACAAAATTAGAGTGAAGGATGAACTAAAGTAAGGAGATTAGAACCACACTCGACTTGTAATTATGGTAGCTAATCCTAGCTCTACTTAGTCAACTAGGACCAACTAGAACTAGAACTAGATCAACTAGAGGAGGCTCTAAAACTTGTGTTCTAGGGGCTAGCCGTGCTCCTCTATTTATATGTTGAGGCCTGAGGTCGTAACTTGGGAGAGGGCCTAACCAAAGTCGGATTCAAATGTAAGTAAGAGTCCTTCCCGGATTCCCGCACAAGATGCCACGGTCTTCGGCATCCAGGGCCACACGCCAAGGTCCCTGGCGTTTGGTTCCTGACCTCTACAAAACTTCCTTTTGCATCGACCCAAATCCCTGTGGGCCTTACCCCTTGGCCCGACCAAAGTATCCTCGCACCGGAACATTTCCAAAAACATTCAAAACTCTTTTGGTGAATTCTGGAACCCTTCTAGAGTCCATCCAATATATCAATCTTTACCTCTGAACCATTCCATAGCTCCTCGTGACATGCGGGATCTCATTCGGGACTCCAAACAACTTTCGTTTACCACCATACATAACTCATTAATACTAAATCATCATCGAATGTTAAGTGTGCAGACCCTGTGGGTTCGAGAACTATGCACACATGACAGAGACACTCTCCGGTCAATAACCAATAGCAGGACCTCGATGCCCATATTGGCTCCTACATATTCTACGAAGATATTTATCGGCCAAACCACGCTGTCAAGGATTCAATCAATCTCGTATACTGTTCCCTTCGTCCATCGGTATGTTACTTGCCCGAGATTCGATCGTCAGTATCTCTATACCTAGTTCAATCCCGTTCCTCGCAAGTCACTTTACTCGTTACGTAATACAAGATCTCGTGCCTAACTCTTTAGTCACATTGCTTGCAAGCTTGTTGTGATGTTGTATTACCGAGTGGGCCCTGAGATACCTCTCCGTCACACGAAGTGACAAATCCAGTCTTGATCCATGCCAACTCAACATACACCCTCGAAGATACTTGTAGAGCACCTTTATAGTCACCCATTTACGTTGTGACGTTTGATACACACAAGGCACTCCTCCGGTGTGAGTGAGTTGCATGATCTTATGGTCATAGGAACACATACTTGACATGTAGAAAAGAGTAGCAATAAACTGACACGATCATATGCTACGTTCATAGTTTGGGTCTTGTCCATCACATCACATCATTCTCCTAATGACGTGATCTTGTTATAAAATGACAACTCATGTTTATGGCCAGGAAACCTTGACCATCTTTGGTCAACGAGCTAGTCCTTTAGAGGCTCACTGGGGACAGTGTGTTGTCTATGTATCCACGCATGCATTTGAGTTTCCAATCAATACAGTTCTAGCATGGCTAATAAACGATTATCATGAACAAGGAAATATAGTAATAACCAATTTATTATTGCCTCTAGGACATATTTCCAATAGATAGAGCGGAGGGGCATGCCAAGATAATGAGTGGGGGGTCATGTTCATTGAGTGTCGAGTTCATCTCATTCATGTACATTGATGCCCTACTACAATGAAAGAGTTTTTATTTTGTGATTCAACAAAAGATGTATAAACATATTTTGTGATTCAAAAGGAGTTGTGTAAACATCGATGTTTCATTTGTGAATGAGATAGACCATGCCTAGGAATCTTCTCTTGTTACAATGATGACTAAGGTTTATCGCTTATGGACGACCCGACTATTTAAGCTGGTCGATTTGCTCCTAAGGCGACGAGATGAGACTAAAAACATCTGAAACCTGTCGGTCCAATACGGATGTGAAAATCTTAATAGAATGTTATTCGATGTGTTGCTGGCCCAACATGGACGCGGTGATAGGGTATGTGGTTGCAATTTTTTTTGTTCTGTTAATATAAGGGATCGGCTAGGTCTAGCCAAAACTTAATGGAGTAAATATAGTCCATTAAGGTTTTACTTTACCAGATACTCCATTACTTTTAGGGGATCGGTTAGTAATGCCATCAGAATCTCTAAAATTCTTTATATTTATTAACGGAGGGAGTAAATTATTATGATGATGACACTCAAACTGAGTGCATCTTTGTTGGATTGCTCTGAAATGTATTGCCATGTGCCGCACTATAAGAACCATTCACAAGTGCATATGGGTGTGTTTGGTTGCCCATAAAATGGCAACCAGGTCGAGTTAGCCATGAAATGTGTGTTTGGTTGCGAATGCAGTGTTGGCTCGCATTCGTATGAAGCTTAAAGCAGCCATCAGCCTGGCTCGCTAGAATCGGCCGAATTGGCAGTTTCTAGCTAGCTTGGCTGAGGGCGGCGCAAGATCGCACACGAGGGGACACGGCGAAAGCAAGTGAGGATGGCGGGAGATGGAAATCAGGTGCGGTGGCATGGTGCCAAATCTGGGCTCACTCCCCCTCCGACCCATTTACTTGGTCAGTGCTACCTCTAGGACAACCTCTTTCTCTAGCCTCACCACCACCGACGGGCGCGACTAGATTTGTGCAAGAGGCGGCGGTGGCGGGAAATCCAGGAGTAGGAGCTATTGTTGCTCTTCCATTTGGCCACCGTCTGGTCATCCTTGACTCAACCATGGCCCCCTTTGTCGTCCTCGTCTTCAATACCGGTAAGCAACACCCCTTCCCCTATGTTAGGTACATTGTTAGGCCATTAGGCAAGGTCTAGGATTGATTCACTCATTGCTCAATGCACCCTCAATGTGGACTAGGTTGTGGACGCACGGGTGTGGCTGGTAGTTCAGGCAGCAGCACTGATAGTTGTGGTTCAACATGGGTCATGTTCATGCAGAAGAGAGTTGTTCATGATGGTGAGAGACCAGTCATCAGATATGCTCCAATGCTTATGCGGGAGCAGGAGAGGATTGCCAATCTAAACTACATATAGAACTGCAATGAAACAGAGGATGTGTGGATGCTTAGAATGAAAAGAGCACAATTTGCCAGATTTTTCCAGACCTTCACGAGCAGGGGGGTGCTAGAACATAGCATACACACCAGTGCAGAAGAGTAAGAGCACATGTTCCTTCATGTTGTTGGCTGATACGTCTCCAACGTATCTATAATTTTTGATGGTTCCATGCTATTATCTTGTCAAACTTTGGATGTTTTGTATGCCTTTTATATCTTTTTTGGGACTAACTTATTAACTCCGTGCCAAGTGCCAGTTCCTGTTTTTCCGTGTTTTTGACCCTTTTCAGAGGAGGATTTTAAACGGTGTCCAAACGGAATAAAACTTCCGAAAAGCTTTTTTCCGGAATAGAAGATACGCGCCACACTTGAGAACCAAGGCAGGGGCCACCACGGGACCCCACAAGCCCCCTAGGAACAGCCAGGGGGGCCCGCGCCTAGCAGGCTTGTGGGCCCCCTGTGGCACGTCTGCCCTAATCCGTGCTAGACATGAATGGCTTAAAAGGCCGTGTTCTCGTGATAAGAATCACGAAGATCTTAAAGTGCTTGGTGTGACTCCAATTGAATCTTTGTTTTCTTGTGTCAAACCTAATGATGATGGGGCTGGATATGAATCCACTTTGGTTGAAAAACGCCCCAATGATTCGGAGTCCATCTATCTTGATGCTAAAAGCATTGAAAGTGGAGTAGAAGATATTAAAACCTTGAGTAGTAATGAAACTACTACTTTGTATTTCAAGGAATTCAATTATGATATTTGCTCCTTGATTGAATGCATTTCCTTGCTGCAATCCATGTTAAACTCTCCACATGCTTATAGCCAAAACAAGGCCTTTACCGATCATATCGTCGATGCTATGATAAAATCTCTTGAAGAGAAACTTGAATTGGAAGTTTCTATCCCTAGAAAGCTTCATGATGAGTGGGAACCTACTATCAAAATCAAAATCAAAAACTATGAATGCAATGCTTTGTGTGATTTGGGTGCTAGTGTTTCCGCGATTCCAAAGTCTTTATGTGATGTTCTGGGTTTTAATGAGATTGAGGAATGTTCTCTTAATTTGCATCTTGTGGATTCTACTGTCAAGACACCCATGGGAAGGATCAATGATGTTCTTATTATTGCAAATAGGAACTATGTACCCGTGGATTTCATTGTGCTTGACATTGATTGCAATCCTACATGCCCTATCATTCTTGGTAGACCTTTCCTAAGGACTATCGGTGCTATCATCGATATGAAGGAAGGGAATATTAGATTTCAATTTCCTTTAAAGAAGGGCATGGAGCATTTTCCTAGAAAGAAAATAAGATTGCCTTATGAATCCATGATGAGGGCTACTTATGGTTTGAGCACCAAAGACGACGATACGTGATTTTATCGCCTTATGCCTAGCTAAGGGCGTTAAACAATAGCGCTTGTTGGTAGGCAACCAGTGAATTTATCTTTTTCTTTCTGTTTTGTTGCGTCCACGCCATCCTAATTCTGTTATGATAGTGTCTTTTGTGTTTCTTTTTGTGTTTGAGCCAAGCAAAACCTTTATGATTAGTCTTGGTGATGGTTGTTTGATCCTGCTGGAAAAAGACAGAAACTTTTCGCTCACGAGATTATTTTTCATTTTTATTCAGCAAGAGCTTTTGAGTTGATTCTTTTTGTTGCTGGTTGATATGCCTTTTTCTCAGGCAGTAGTAATGTTTCAGAATTTTTTACGTACCAGAAGTATACAGATTGCTACAGACTGGTCTGTTTTTGACAGATTCTGTTTTTGTTGAGTTGGTTGCTTGTTTTGATGAAACCATGGATAGTATCGGGGGGTACTAGCCATGGAAAAGTGAGAATACAGTAATCTAACACCAATGTAAATAGAAATCAAGTTTGCTACAGTACCTCAAGAGGTGGTAGTTTGTTTTCTTGTGCTAATGATATCACGGGTCTCTGTTTAAGTTTTGTGTTGTGAAGTTTTCAAGTTTTGGGTGATGTTCTCATGGACAAAGAGATAAAGAGTGGAAAGAGCTCAAGCTTGGGGATGCCCAAGGCATCCCAAGCCAAATTCAAGGACACCAAAAATCCTAAGCTTGGGGATGCCCCGGGAAGGCATCCCCTCTTTCGTCTTCAATCCATCGGTAACATTACTTGGAGCTATATTTTTATTCACCACATGATATGTGTTTTGCTTGGAGCGTCTTGTATAGTAGATGTTTTTTGTTTTTGTTATGTCACAATCATCCTTGCTGCACACCTTTTGAGAGAGACATGCACTCATCGTGAATTTTCTAGAATGCTCATCGTGCTTCACTTATATCTTTTGAGCTAGATAATTTTGCTCTATGTGCTTCACTTAGATCTTTTAGAGCACGGCGGTGCGTGACTTGGTAGCTAGTTTGTGCTATGAAAGTAGTCCCAAAGGTGATAGGTACCCAAAGAGGATACAAAAACTTCCATCTTCATGTGCGTTGAGTAGAAAGAGAAGTTTGATTCCTATCAATTAGTTTTGAGACGTGGATTTGGTAATATTAAGAGTTATGTTAGTAGGGTGTTGTGAATCTAGAAATACTTGTGTTGAAGTTAGTGATTCCCGTAACATGCACGTATGGTGAACCGCTATGTTAGGAAGTCGGAGCATAATTGATCTATTGATTGTCATCCTTTGTGTTGCGATCGGGATCACGCGATGGTTAACACCTACCAACCCTTCCCCTAGGAGTATGCGTTTAGCACTTTGTTTCGATTACTAATAAAAACTTTTGCAACAAGTATGTGAGTTCTTCACGACTAATGTGAGTCCATGGTATAGATGCACTTTCACCTTCCACCATTGCTAGCCTCTCTAGTACCACGCAATTTTCGCCGGTGCAAAAACCCACCATATGCCTTCCTCAAAACAGCCACCATACCTACCTACTATGGCATTTTCATAGCCATTCTGAGATATATTGCCATGCAACTCCCACCGTTCCGTCTCATGACCTGTGTCGTCACTCTTATATTGCCATTGCATGATCATAAGATAGCTAGCGAGATGTTTCAACGTCATACGCCAAGCTAGATCGTTGCACATCCTGGTACACTGCCGGAGGCATTTCCTATAGAGTCATCATCGTTCTAAGCTTTGAGCTATGAGTAAATAAAAGTGTGATGATCATCATCATTATTAGAGCATTGTCCCATGTGAGCAAATAAAAAAAAGGCCAAAGTTGCCCACAAAAAAAAGAGAGAAAAAAAGAGGCCCAAGAGCCCAAATAAAAAAAAGAGAAGGGACAATGCTACTATCTTTTTCCACACTTGTGCTTCATAATAGCACCATGTTCTTCATGATTGAGAGCCTCTTGCTTTGTCACCACCATATACTAGTGGCAATCTTTACTATATAACTTGGCTTGTATATTCCTATGATGGGCTTCCTCAAATTGCCCTAGGTCTTCATGAGCAAGCAAGTTGCACACCCACTAGTTCTCCTTTTGAGCTTTCACATACTTATAGCTCTAGTGCATCCTTTGTATGGCAATCCCTACTAATTCACATTGATATCTATTAATGGGCATCTCCATAACCCTTTGATACGCCGAGTCAATGTGACCATCTCCTCCTTTTTTGTCTCACAACCACCACCACACTCCATTCCACCTATAGTGTTATATCCATGGCTCACGCTCATGTATTGCGTGATAGTTGTAAAAGGTTTGAGAAAGTAAGAGTGCAAAAACAATTACTTGGCCAATACTGGGGTTGTGCATGAGTTAAATTAGTTGTGTGGGGATGATGGAGCATAGCCAGACTATATGATTTTGTAGGGATAACTTTCTTTGGCCTTGTTATTTCGAAAGTTCATGATTACCTTGGTAGTTTGCTTGAAGTATTATTGTTTCATGTCAATATCAAACTATTGTTTTGAATCTTACGGATCTGAACATTCATGTCACATGAAAGAAGTTACAAAGGACAACTATGCTAGGTAGCATTCCACATCAAAAATTAAGTCTTTATCACTTCCCTACTCGAGGACGAGCAGGAGTTAAGCTTGGGGATGCTTGATACGTCTCCAATGTATCTATAATTTTTTATGGTTCTACATCATGTCATCTTGCTTAAGGCGTTACTCTGTTCGTCATGAACTCAATACACTAGATGCATGCTGGATAGCGGTCGATGTGTGGAGTAATAGTAGTAGATGCAGAAAGTATCGGTCTACTTGTCTCGGACGTGATGCCTATATGTATGATCATTGCCTTAGATATAGTCATGACTTTGCGCGGTTCTATCAATTGCTCGACAGTAATTTGTTCACCCACCGTAATATTTTCTATTTTGAGAGAAGCCTCTAGTGAACACTATGGCCCCCGGGTCTACTTCACATTATATTTTCAGCCTTACTCGTTTACTTCGTTGCACTTTCCGCCTTCAGATCTCACTTTGCAATCAATCTTGAAGGGATTGACAACCCCTTTATAGCGTTGGGTGCAAGCTCTTTTGTGTTTGAGCAGGTACTCTGGACTTGACGCGATTCTCCTATTGGATTGATACCTTGGTTCTCAGACTGAGGGAAATACTTACTGCTCCTGTGCTGCATCACCCTTTCCTCTTCAAGGGAAAAACCAACGCAAGCTCAAGAGGCAGTGTTGGCCATAATCAGAGGTTCATGGTTATGCACAACACGTTCAGGAGATCAATGGAGACCATCTCAAGGTACTTCAAGAAATTGGTGTATTCTATTGGGGAGCTCAGAGGAGAGATGATCAAGTCACCAACTGGTCGGACTCTACCAAGATTCGCACTAGCCCAAGATGGTATACATGCTTCAAGGTGAGTGTTGCGTTATGTAGTTCATTGCTTGATATGCTTGGATTGTTCAAGGTGAGCACTAACACAATATTGTATTGCCATTTCAGGATTGCATTGGGGCAATACATGGTACTCATGTCACTGCCAGAGTGTCGAGGTCACAAGCTGCATCATACAGGGGGAGGAAGCCCTACACAAACCAGAATGTGCTTGTTGTTGTTGACTTTGATCTCAAGTTCAGTGATACGTCTCCAACGTATCTATAATTTTTGATCGTTCCATGCTATTATATTATCAACTTTGGATGTTTTATATGCATGAATATGCTATTTTATATTATTTTTGGGACTAACCTATTGACCTAGAGCCGAGTGCCAGTTCCTGTTTTTTCCTTGTTTTTGACCTTTTTCAGATAGGAATATCAAACGGAGTCCAAACGGAATAAAACTTTTGCCGTGATTTTTTATGGACAATATCAAAAATACCAGAAGAAAAATATACCGGAGAGGAGTCCCGAGGAAGCCACGAGCCAGGGAGGCGCGCCCACCCCCCTGGGCGCGCCTGGGGGGCTCGTGACTCCCTCGTGGGTCCCCCTGACTTGTTCTCGATGCAATCTGGTCTTATAAATACAGAAATCTCCAGAAATAAACCTAGATCGGGAGTTCCGCCACCGCAAGCCTCTGTAGCCACCAAAAACCAATCGGGAGCCTGTTACGGCACCCTGTCGGAGGGGGAATCCATCTCCGGTGGCCATCTTCATCATCCCGGCGATCTCCATGACGAGGAGGGAATAGTTCTCCCTCGGGGCTGAGGGTATGTGATAACCCACAAGTATAGGGGATCGCAACAGTTTTCGAGGGTAGAGTATTCAACCCAAATTTATTGATTCGACTCAAGGGGAAGCCAAAGAATATTCTCAAGTATTAGCGGTTAAGTTGTCAATTCAACCACACCTGAAAGATTTAGTATCTGCAGCAAAGTATCAGTAGCAAAGTAGTATGATAGCAGCAGTAGCAACAGTAACCAGTAGCAGCAAAGTGACAGTAGTAGCAGCAAAGTAACAGCAGTAGCAACAGAGTAACAATAGCAGCAGTGACAGTAGTAGCGGCAAAGTAACATAGCAAGGTCTAGTAGGAAAAACTCGTAGGCATTGGATCGGTGATGGATGATTATGCCGGATGCTATTCATCATGCAACAGTTATAATACGGAGAGATATGTAACTAGCTCTAGTTCGTCAATCTAATGTAGGCATCTATTCCGTATGTAGTCATACGTGCTTAGGGAAAAGAACTTGCATGACATCTATTGTCCATCCCTCCCATGGCAGCGGGGTCCTAATGGAAACTACGGGAAATTAAGGTTCTCCTTTTAATTAAGAACCGGACCAACGCATTAACATTTAGTGAATACATGAACTCCTCATACTATGGTCATCTACGGGAGTGGTTCCGGCTATTTTCACTCCGGGGTTGCCGGGTCATAACACATAGTAGGTGACTACAACTTGCAAGATAGGATCAAGAACACACATATATTGGCGACAACATAATAGGTTCAGATCTGAAATCATGGCACTCGGGCCCTAGTGACAAGCATTAAGCATGGCAAAGTAGTAGCAACATCAATCTCAGAACATAGTATACTAGGGATTAATCCCCGTCAAAACTAACTCGATTACATGATAGATCTCATCCAACCCATCATCGTCCAGCAAGCCTATGATGAGATTACTCCCGAACGGTGAAGAGCATCATGGAATTGGCGATGAAGGAAGGTTGATGATGACGATGGCGACGATCTCCCCTCTCTGGAACCCAGAACGGACTCCAGATCTGCCCTCCAGATGAAGAACAGGAGGTGGCGGCGCCTCTATATCGTAAAACGCGCTGAACTCTTCTCCCTGATTTTTTTCTGGACGAAAGGGACTAAATAAACCTGAGATTGGAGGCGGTGGAGCAACTTGGGCCCCACAAGCCTGCCAGGCGCGGCCAGGGGGGCCCGCGCCTGGTGGGCTTGTGGGCTCCACGCTCCACTTCCTCCGCTGATTCTTGTGCCAGTATTTTTTATATATTCCACAAAAATTCTCCGTAAATTTTCAGGTCATTCCGAGAACTTTTATTTCTGCGCAAAAACAACACCATGGCAATTCTGCTGAAAATAGCGTTAGTTCGGGTTAGTTCCATTCAAATCATGCAAATTAGAATCCAAAACAAGGGCAAAAGAGTTCGAAAAAGTAGATACGACGGAGACGTATCAACACCCCCAAGCTTAAAGCCTTGCTTGTCCTCAAGCAATTAAGTTGGCAAACTGAAAGACACAAAAGAAAAACTTTTACGAACTCTGTTTGATCTTGTTGTTGCAACTATGTCTAACTCATATCCAGGATTTCAGCAAGATCACAAGCAAACCACATAAGCAAATGACATCTAGGTCTCACGGTAAACTCATATCAATGGCATAATCAACTAGCGAGCAAATAATAATAAGTCTCAAACGTCAACACTTCAATCAAAACAATCATGAAGCAGTACGAACAGATGGTATCTCGCTAGCTCTTTCTGAGACCGCAAAACATAAATGCAGAGCACCTTCAAAGACCAAGGGCTGACTAAACATTGTAATTCATGGCAAAGAAGATCCAGTGACAGTCATACTCAATCACAGTCAAAAGCAAAGCATAAAAATGATAGAGATGCTCTCTAATTGGTGCTTTTATAATAGGAGGATGATTCAACAGAATATAAATAGACAGGCCCTTCGCAGAGAGAAGCATTGATTTGCAGAGGTGTCAGAGCTCAAGCTTTTAAAACAGAGACAAATAATTTTGGGTGGCATGCTTTCATTATCAATGCAATGACCAAGAGTTCTCACCATCTTCCACGCTACACATGCTATAGGCGGTTCCCAAACAAAAAAGTAAAGTTTTGACTCCCCCACCACCGATCAATCACACTCCACGACTAGCCGAATACTCGGGTGCCGTCCATACCAACATCAATCCAGGGGGAGTTTTGTTTGCAATTATCTTTTCGATTTGAGCATGGAACTGGGCATTCCAATTACCGGCCCCTTTCTCGTGAATGATAGTGAATAAACACATATCGAGGATAACACGCCTAGCATGGAAGATACTGATAGCCCCCTGTCACCACATGATCGGTTCGGGCATGCAAAACAGATTATTTCTTGCAGATTTAGAGAGTGACACATGCAAATTTACTTGGAACGGCAGGTAGATACCGCATATAGGTAGGTATGGTGGACTCATATGGAACAACTTTGGGTTTACGGAAGTGGATGCACAAGCAGTATTCCCGCTTAGTACAAGTGAAGGCTAGCAAAAGACTAGGAAGCGACCAACTAGAGAGCGACAACAGTCATCAAAATGCATTGAGATTAACCAACATTGAGTGCAAACATGAGTAGGACATAAATCACCATGAACATGAATATCATAGAGGCTATGTTGATTTTGTTTCAACTACATGCATAAACATGCGCCAAGTCAAGCCACTTGAATCATTCAAAGGAGGATACCATCCTATCATACTACATCATAGTCATCTCAAAATTCATGTTGGCATCCAAAGCAAACCATTATAAGCTCCTAGCTAATTAAGCATGGCATCAGAAACTGTGATCTCTAAGTTGTCATTACAAACATGTTTCTCTCACAACAAAGCTGAAGTTGGAACAAAAAGCTAGTCATATTTACAAAAACAAAATAGATTGAGTTCATACCATCTTTTCCAGGCTCAGTTACTTCATCATATATCGTCATTATTGTCTTTCACTTGCATGACCGAACGATGTGAACAATAATAAGAGTGCTCGTGCATTGGACTACGCTGAAATCTGCAGGCAATCACAAAGGAGAAGACAAAGTAATATGGCTCTTTAACAGATAAACAGATATACATGCGAGAGCCACTAAACATTGTAACCATGGTCTTCTACATTGACCCAAAGAAAAAACAAAACTATTTACACGGGAAAGCTCCCAACAAGCAAAAGGAGAAAAAGAAAATAAACTAGCATGGATGATACAGTGGCAAAGTGTGAACACCGACAAACAAAGTGAAAGCATAAGCGAGAATGTAAAGTCGATGAGAAACACGTACTCCCCCAAGCTTAGGCTTTTGGCCTAAGTTGGTCTACTCCCAAGGAGGGAAATAACCAGCTCCGGGGTACTCCCGAGTGGACTGAGGATGCCACTGCTGTGTGAGCTCTTCTGTCTCCCACTGATAAACTAGCATCTCGTACTCGATTGGTGGCTTGGGCACGGGCACCTGTGGTTGGGCTAAGCCCTAATATGCGTAGATGACTGAGGGCATAATAATGTACCTGCCTGCATGAAGATTGAACAAAGAAGGAGCAGGCAAAGTAATAGTCTCACGAGTACCCTGACTAAATACCAGGTTATAAATCATCCTTCTATTTATATCTCTATCAAGAAAATCATGGCGAACCATGCTATCATAATCTAGATATCCCTCGGGAAGAAGAATCTCTTCTTCCTCGTCCAGTCTAATAGGTATCTCAAAATGTCTAGCAAGACGAGTAGCATAGATACCTCCATAGACAACGCCTTTAGAACGGTTCGTGTTCAACCGTTGAGCTACTATAGCGCCCAAGCTATAAGTTTTATCATTATAAAGGGCTTCAGGCAAGACCGCAAGATCTGGGGAGCTAAGGGACCCAGCTTTCCCACGACCAATCAAACATTTTCTCACAAATTGTGAGAAGTACAGGAGCACGGGAAAATGTATGCTAGCAGCTCTAGCGCAAGACACTCCTGTCTCCTCTCCTACAGCAATAGTATCGATGAAAGCTTCCAAGTCTCGTGGACGAGGTTCATGAATATCCCCAACAAAAGGCAATTTGCAAACATTGCAAAAATCCTGGACTGACATGCGCTGGGGGATATCATATAATTTGAACTCAACCATAGGAGGATTCTTCCTTGGATAGAAGTTAAAGCTTTGTACGAAGATATTAGTGAGGAGGAGGTATTGCAGACACTTATCTTCACCGAAGGCGGTAAGGCCCACGTTCTCCACCAAGTAATAAAAGTCTTCATAAAGTCCGGCGGCGCGTAAGAACACATCGCTTGGCCACTCGCACGCTCGAACTTCCGCAACTCGAGGGACCGGATACTTGGGCTTCTTCTCACTTCCATCATCCTTGGGGTCATGGCTTGAAGAGCCTCTTAAGAACCTCCTCATCTTTTCCCTTTTCTATCTGTGAAAATTTCTGAAATTTTAGTGACTCTAAGGAAAACTGAACAAGGCTCAACACAACTCGTAGCAACTACTCTCACAAGTGCCTAGAGGCCATATTACGCATCAAAACTACTTGGGACCAGCTAAAATTAGCATGCTAAGCTCAAGAACATGGTCACCAAGACAGCAAAAATATGCGAAGTATAAGGCACTAGAGCAAAAACTAATTGGTCCAATGGAGGAGTCACTTACGAAGGAGTAATTCCCCAAAATAGCTTGGTGAATGGTGCTTTGCACAAGGAGATCAAAAATCCCAGCAAGAAGAGCAAGAACACGGGTTTGAGCTGCGAAACGATTTTTTTCTGGAGGTAGGAGAACCAGATGGGAGCTAGAATGAGTGAAGGGGGTGCACGTGGGCCCCACAAGCCTGGGTGGCGCGGCCAGGGGGTGCCCGCGCCTCCAGGGCTTGTGGCCCACTGGTGTAGTCCCCACACTAGCTCTTCGTCTCAGTATTTTTCAAAAATTCCAGAAAAAATCGTACTTGATTTTCACGACATTCGGAGAACTTTTATTTTCGGAGTACTTTTCTACGGGACGCTAAGACAGAAAACAGGGAAAACTAAACTAAATCTATCATTTTTCTTCTAAGCAACCGAAGGTGAAAGCTTGGAACAGAGGTTTGTGACTCCTCGATTCATCCGTCTCATGGTCATCGAAAGAAATCCGTCAATGAGGTTGATCAAGTCTCCTTGACAAACCTTTTCGAATCGCAAAAGAGAACGAAGAATTTTTGAATAGTCACTAGGTCACCTCAATGGGGATATGTATATCCCTGACAATCAAATCATACTCCATCTTGACAGGAGCTATAGGGCATTCAAAGCTCCCAATAAGAATCGATGAAGTTTTTTTGATAGCATTGATGCAATGTACTCGATATTGTTTCTTTGGAAAGTGCACCGTATGCTCATTACCGTTGACATGGAAAGTGACATTGCCTTTGTTGTAATCTATAACAGCCCATGCAGTGTTTAAAAAGGGTCTTCCAAGGATAACCGCCATGGCATCATCCTCGGGAATGTCCAGAATAATAAAGTCCGATAAGATAGTAACGTTAGCAACCACAACAGGCACATCCTCGCAAATGCCGCTAGGAAAGCAGTTGATTTGTCGGCCATTTGCAAAGAGATTTCAGTGGGTGTCAACTTATCCAGCTCAAGTCTACGATAAAGAGAGAGAGGCATAACACTAACACCGGCTCCAAGGTCGCATAAAGCAGTTCTAACATAGTTACCTTTAATGGAGCAAGGTATATTGGGCACTCCGGGATCACCTAGTTTCTTAGGAGTTCCACCCTTGAAGGTATAATTAGCGAGCATGGTGGAAATCTCAACCTCATGTATCCTCCTCTTATTAGTCACAATATCCTTCATGTACTTAGCATACAGAGACATTTTGAGCATATCTGTCAAACGCATTTGCAGAAAGACAGGTCTAATCATTTCAACAAAGCGCTCAAAATCTTCATCATCCTTTTTCTTGGATGGTTTGGGGGGAAAGGGCATGGGTTTCCGAACCCATGGTTCCCTTACTTTACCATGCTTCCTAGCAGCGAAGTCCTTCTTATCGTATCTTCTATTCTTAGGCTCTGGGTTATCAAGATCAACATGTTCAATCTCCACATCCTTATCATTGCTAGGTTGAGCATCAACATGAACATCACTATTGATATCATCATTAGCCTCATGTTCATCACCAGATTGTATTTCAGCATCAGAAACAGAGGCATCGTTTGGACTCTCAGGTGTAGCAGCAACAGGGTTGCTAGCGTGCAAATCCCTATCATCTTTCTTCTTCTTCCTAGGATGACTAGGTGCATCAGTGCTAACTCCTTGAGAATCTTGTTCAGTTCTCTTTGGATGACCCTCAGGATACAAAGGTTCCTGAGTCATTCTGCCGCCTCTAGTAACGACTCTGACAGAATTGTCATTCAACTCATTGAGCAAGTCATTCTGAGCCTTAAGTACTTGTTCTACTTGAGTAGTAACGACAGAGGCATGTTTACTCAGAAGCTTAAGATCATTGACATTTCTGTCGACACAAGCACTTAAATGACTAAGCATACGAGCATTCTGTTCCAATTGTCTGCTAACATAATCATTGAAACTTTGTTGTTTGACAACAAAGTTATCAGATTCATCCAGGCATAGGCTAGCAGGCTTATCACAAGGAATATCACTCTCATCAAACCTACGCAGGGAATTTACTTCTACTACCTGTATCGGGTTATCAATACCATGGATCTCTTCGATAGGTGGTAGATTCTTGACATCTTCAGATTTAATGCCTTTCTCTTTCATAGATTTCTTAGCTTCTTGCATATCTTCAGGACTAAGGAATAGAATACCTCTTTTCTTTGAAGTTGGCTTAGGAGGTGGTTCGGCAATAGTCCAAGCATCCTCATTGCACAAGATATTATTCAATAGGATCTCAGCTTGTTCTACAGTTCGTTCCCTAAAAACACAACCAGCACAACTATCTAGGTGGTCTCTAGATGCATTGGTAAGTCCATTATAGAAGATATCAAGTATTTCATTCTTCTCAAGAGGGTGATCAGGCAAAGCATTCAGTAGCTGGATGAGCCTCCCCCAAGCTTGTGGGAGACTCTCTTCTTCAGCTTGAGCAAAGTTGTATATTTCCTGCAAGGCAGCTTGCTTCTTATGGGCAGGGAAATATTTTCCAGAGAAGTAGTAGATCATATCCTCGGGGCTATGCACACAACCATGAGCAAGAGAAGTGAACCAAGTCTTAGCATCATCCTTTAGCAAGAAAGGAAACAGCTTGAGGATATAGTAGTGGCGGATTTTTTTCCTCACTCGTGAATAGGGTGGCTATATCGTGCAGTTTGGTAAGATGGGCTACAACCATTTCAGATGAATAACCGTGAAAAGGATCAGATTCGACCAGAGTGATTAACTCAGGGTCGACAGAGAATTCATAATCCTTATCGGTCACAAAGATAGGCGAAGTAGCAAACTTCGGGTCGTATTTCATCCTAGTGTTCAAAGATTTTTCTTTCCACTTGAGCAGTAATTTCTCATCATAGCTATCCTTACAAGCAAGAAAGTCCTCATCTATCTCCCCCTCCATAACATAACACTCAGGCATATCAGGCAATTCATGTCTAGGAGAGCTAGTTCTAGCAGGCAAAATAGCAGGTTCTACTTCAATAGTATCAACAGTTTCAGAAGTATCATCACATCTAGCAGCAACTCTAGCAATCTAGCAATCTGTGCAACAGTTTCAGAATGCACCTAGTGGCAAAGCAGTATCAAGCATAGCATCATCATAAGCATCATGGGCAACAGAAGTAGCATCATCAAGCATAGGTGACATATCAAGATTTCTAGCAGGAGGTGGTGTCGCAAACTTACTCATAACTGAAGGTGAATCAAGTGCAGAGCTAGATGGCAGTTCCTTACCTGTCCTCGTAGTTGAGGGCAAGAGTTTAGTTTTTGGATCTCTCGGATTCCTCATAGTGATCAGCATACGTAAATCCCAAGTGACTCAAAGAATAGAGCTATGCCTCCCCGGCAACGGCGCCATAAAATAGTCTTGATAACCCACAAGTATAGGGGATCGCAATAGTCTTCGAGGGTAGAGTATTCAACCCAAATTTATTGATTCGACTCAAGGGGAAGCCAAAGAATATTCTCAAGTATTAGCAGTTGAGTTGTCAATTCAACCACACCTGAAATATTTAGTATCTACAGCAAAGTATCAGTAGCAAAGTAGTATGATAGCAGCAGTAGCAACAGTAACCAGTAGCAGCAAAGTGATAGTAGTAGCACCAAAGTAACAGCAGTAGCAATAGAGAAACAGTAGTAGCAGTGACAGCAGTAGCGGCAAAGTAACGTAACAAGGACTAGTAGGAAAAAATTGTAGGCATTGGATCGGTGATGGATGATTATGCCGGATGCTATTCATCATGCAACAGTTATAACACAGAGAGATATGTAACTAGCTCAAGTTCGTCAATCTAATGTAAGCATGTATTCCGTATGTAGTCATACGTGCTTAGGGAAAAGAACTTGCATGACATCTATTGTCCATCCCTCCCATGGCAGCGGGGTCCTAATGGAAACTACGGGATATTAAGGTTCTCCTTTTAATAAAGAACCGGACCAACGCATTAACACTTAGTGAATACATGAACTCCTCATACTATGGTCATCTCCGGGAGTGGTTCCGGCTATTGTCACTCCGGGGTTTCCGGGTCATAACATATAGTAGGTGACTACAACTTGCAAGATAGGATCAAGAACACACATATATTGGTGACAACATAATAGGTTCAGATCTGAAATCATGGCACTCGGGCCCTAATGACAAGCATTAAGCATGGAAAAGTAGTAGCAACATCAATCTCAAAACATAGTGGATACTAGGGATCAATCCCCGTCAAAACTAACTCGATTACATGATAGATCTCATCCAACCCATCACCGTCCAGCAAGCCTACGATGAGATTACTCACGAACGGTGAAGAGCATCATGGAATTGGCGATGAAGCAAGGTTGATGATGACGATGGCGAGGATCTCCCCTCTCCGGAGCCTAGAACGGACTCCAGATCTGCCCTCCAGATGAAGACCACGAGGTGGCGGCACATCCGTATCGTAAAACGCGATGAACTCTTCTCCCTGATTTTTTTCGGACGAAATGGACTAAATAGACCTGAGATTGGAGGCGGTGGAGCAATGTGGGCCCCACAAGCCTACCACGCGCGGCCAGGGGGGGCGCGCTTGGTGGGCTTGTGGGCTCCATGCTCCACTTCCTCCGCGTATTCTTGCGCCAATATTTTTTATATATTCCACAAAAATTCTCCGTAAATTTTCACGTCATTCCGAGAACTTTTATTTCTGCGCAAAAACAACACCATGACAATTCTGCTGAAAACAGCGTTAGTCCGGGTTAGTTCCATTCAAATCATGCAAATTAGAGTCCAAAACAAGGGCAAAAGAGTTCGGAAAAGTAGATACGACGGTGACGTATCAGTATGTACCAGTAGCTATGTGTTTAATCTCTCTCTCTCTCTCTCTCGTGTTCTTGAGATGTCTTGATCTCGATGTATCGTGGGCTTTGCTACTATAGTTGGATCTTATGATGTTCTTCCCTCTCTCCCTTCTTGTAATGAATTGAGTTTCCCCTTTGAAGTTATCTTATCGGATTGAGTCTTTAAGAACACTTGATGTATGTCTTGCACGTGTCTAACTGTGGTGACAATGGGATATTCATGTCAGTACTTGCTACGGCGCCAGGAATCCCCGGCGACCTCTTGAGCTTCCATTGGTTTTTCCCTTGAAGAGGAAAGGATAATGCAGCACAGGAACAGTAAGTATTTCCCTCAATTTGAGAACCAAGGTATCAATCCAGTAGGAGAATCAAGCCAAGTGTCCATAGTACCTGCGCAAACACAAAGGAGCTTGCACCCAACGCTATAAAGGGGTTGTCAATCCCTTCAAGATTGATTGCAAAGTGAGATCTGAAGGCGGAAAGTGCAACGAAGTAAAAGTGTAAGGCTGAAAATTTGATGTGAAGTAGACCCGGGGGCCATAGATTTCACTAGAGGCTTCTCTCAGTATAGCAAATATTACGGTGGGTGAACAAATTACTGTCGAACAATTGATAGAACCGCGCAAAGTCATGACGATATCTAAGGCAATGATCATACATATAGGCATCACGTCCGAGACAAGTAGACCGATACTTTCTACATCTACTACTATTACTCCACACATCGACCGCTATCCAGCATGCATCTAGTCTATTGAGTTCATGACGAATAGAGTAACGCCTTAAGCAAGATGACATGATGTAGAGGGATAAACACAAACCAATGATGTAAACCCCATCTTTTTACCCTTGATGGCAACAACACGATGTGTGCCTCGCTACCCCTTCTGTCAGTGGGTGAGGTCACCGCACGGTATGAACCCAAAACCAAGCACTTCTCCCATTGCAAGAATCATAGATCAAGTTGGCTAAACAAAACCCACAACTCGAAGAGAATTACAAGGATATAAAATCATGCATATAAAAGATCAGAAGAAACTCAAATAAGATTCATAGATAATCTGATCATCAATCCAAAATTCATCGGATGTCGACAAACACACCGTAAAAGAAGATTACATTGGATAGATCTTCATGAAGATCATGGAGAACTTTGTATTGAAGATCCAAGACAAAGAAGAAGCCATCTAGCTACTAGCTATGGACCCGTAGGTCTATGGTGAACTACTCACGCATCATCGGAGAGGTCATGGTGTTGATGAAGAAGCCCTCCGTATCCGAATCCCCCCTCCGGCAGGGCACCAGAACATGCCACATATGGGATCTTGCGGAGACATAAGCTTGCGGCGGCGGAAAAGTATTTTCGTGGATCTCCTGCGCAGTCTTGGATGTTTCATGAATTTATAGGCAGAAGAGATAGGGAAAACGAGTCACAGGGGGGCCACAAGCCTACTAGGCGCGGGCCCCCCTGGCCGCGCCTAGGGGGCTTGTGGGGTCCCTTGGTGGCCTCTGCCTTGGTTCTCAAGTCCCGTGCGTATCTTCTGTTCTGGAAAAAATATTTTCGGAAGTTTTATTCCGTTTGGACACCGTTTAAAATCCTCCTGTGAAAAGGGTCAAAAACACGGAAAAAACAGGAACTGACACTTGCCACTGAGTTAATAAGTTAGTCCCAAAAAAGATATAAAAGGCATACAAAACATCCAAAGTTTGACAAGATAATAGCATGGAACCATAAAAAATTATAGATATGATGGAGACGTATCAGTACTTGATGTATGTTTTGGTGATCAACTTGCGGTTTTCGTGACATCGGGAACCTATGCATATGGCTTGGCACACGTTTTGACTCTCCGGTAGAAACTTTGGGGCACTCTTTGAAATTCTATGTGTTGGTTGAATAGATGATTCTGAGATTGTGTGATGCATATCGTATAATCATGCCCACGGATACTTGAGGTGACAATGGAGTATCTATGTGACATTAGGGTTTTGGTTGATGTGTGTCTTAAGGTGTTATTCTAGTACGAACTCTAGGATAGATTGATCAGAAAGAATAACTTTGTGGTGGTTTCATACCCGACAATAATCTCTTCGTTTGTTCTCCGCTATTAGTGACTTTGGGAGTGACTCTTTGTTGCATGTTGAGGGCTAGTTATATGATCCAATTATGTTATCATTGTTGAGAGAACTTCACTAGTGAAAGTATGAACCCTAGGACTTGTTTCCACACATTGCAATACCGTTCATGCTCACTTTTATTATTAATTACCTTGCTGTTTTTATAATTTCATATTACAAAAACCTATATCTACTATCCATATTGCACTTGTATCACCATCTCTTCGTCGAACTAGTGCACCTATACAATTTACCATTGTATTGGGTGTGTTGTGGACACAAGAGACTCTTTGTTATTTGGTTGAAGGGTTGCTTGAGAGAGACCATCTTCATCGTACACCTCCCACGGATTGATAAACCTTAGGTCACCCACTTGAGGGAAAATTGCTACTGTCCTACAAACCTCTGCACTTGGAGGCTCAACAACGTCTACAAGGAGAAGGTTGCGTAGTAGACATCATTCACTTATGTGCTAGCTGGCTGGGAAGGGTCATCATGATGCTAACATACCCTGTGACAACATGAGTCGTCCTGGTGGCATCAACATCCCTGATGGCAAGTTCCACCTAGGAGATGCTGGCTATGCATGTCGCCCACGTGTCATTTCACCCTTCAGGAAGACCGGGTATCATTTGAACGAGTTCTCTTGTAGGAACTATCCTAGGAATCCACTGGAGCTCTTCAATCTCAGACACTCCAGCCTTAGAGTAACTATTGAGAGGGCATTTGGAGCTCTGAAGAACATGTTCAAGATCCTGGATCAAAATCCATTCCACCCTTACCCCACCCAGGTTAAGCTTGTTCTTCCATGTTCCATTATGCATAACTGGATCATGCAATGGGGTTTCGATGAACTGGTGTGTGAGGAGGAAGATGTGACGTCTAACGATTTTGACCTCGGTGGCCATGGTGTGGAGGCATTTTACAACGAAGCCTGGAAGATTGGAGTGGGCACATGCAATCTGGGATAACAGAGGCCATACAAGGACCTGAGCAAGAAGAAGAGCAAGATGAGTAGCAAAAGAGGAGGAAGCAGCAATAGAAGAGGAAAAGGAACAGCATCAACAACAGAAGAGGTAAGAGGAAGAGGACGGATGATGAACTTTCCCCCATTGAGCCATTTGTCTCTTAATAATGCGTACTGCCATTTGATAGTAGGTAGGATGAACCATAATTTGTTTCATAGCTAGGTAGTGAAACTGTTATGATCGTGTGTGGTAAGGTCGCCACTAGTGAGAAGTGGTTACAACACCTAATGCAGGTTGCAACCAAACAATGTGCCCTATGTGTGCCTAGTGCTATTTGACCAATCAAACAATGGGTCAAAATTATCTCCCTCATGCATCTAACTTATATGCGGGCAAGAGAACAATGTACACATGGTAGTTTAGAGTTGTTTTTGTGACTCCCTCGCCTTAATCGTATGCTAATCATACACGTAAATGCGTACAATCAAGATCAGGGACTCACGGGAAGATACCAAAACACAACTCTAAACACAAATAGAATAATTCAAGCTTTATATTACAAGCCAGAGGCCACGAGGGCTTGAATACATAAGCTCGAGTACGAACGAGTCAACGGAAGCAACAATATTTGAGTACATACATTTAACAAACAAGTTTGCCTTAAGAAGGCTAACACAATCATCAACACGGATCGAAAAGGCAAGGCCTCCTTCCTGGGAGCCCCCTAACTACTCAATAGCCTCCACATAGTAGTAATCTCCGTCGGGGTAGTAGTAGTCGTCGACGGGATCAGATGGCTCCTGGGCTTCGTCATTTGATCACAACAGTCGTACCAAATGGGAAAAGGGAAGCAAATCAACGGTGATACTCATCCGAAGTACTCGCAAGACTTACATCAAATCTAAACTAAATATGCATCAGTGTCAAAGGAATGGGGATATATCTTTAGACTGAACTGCAGAAAATCCAGAAGAGAGTGGAAAGACCTAGTCGTATCGAAGACTAACATCTTCAGTGTCTTGCAGCATTAGAAGAGTTCACAGTAGTAAATCATATACAAGCATGCAATAGCAAGGCCCAGAGATCCTTCCTCGACTCCCTACAAGAAAGCGATCCCAAAGCCAACATTTCAATTTAATATCACAAGTACCTAGTTCTAGTTGTAGTAGATCAGGATATTCTCTTAGCATCCATTACCGTGGACACGACTATTCAATTAGATATACTTCCCTGCACGGGTGCACCATATTACCCAACACGCTCGATTAACTCCGGCCGGGCACACTTACTTGGGTCATGCCCAGCCTCGACTGATCGACACGCCAAAGTCCTACCTAGGCTCAACAGAGAGGCCACACACCGGTCTACATCCTAAATGTGAAGGGGTCATGGGCCAATCGCCCTTTGCAATCATGTGCGTTGCGAGGACGACCGGTGTTAGTCTTGACACCTCTTTATACAGAAGGTGCTTACGCGGGCCACTGTTACGTCCATTTTGCATCATGCTTTTATATTGATATTTATCGCATTATGGGTTGTCACTACACATTATGGTACAATAGTTATGTCTTTTCTCTCTTATTTTATAAGGTTTACATGAAGAGGGAGAATGTCGGCTGTTGGAATTCTAGGTTGGAAAAGGAGCAAGTTTGAGATACCTATTCTGCACAACTCCAAAAGCCGTGAAAATCAGCGAGGAATTATTTTGGAATATATAAAAAATACTGGGCGGAAGAAATACTGGAGGGGAGCCGCCACGAGGCCACAAGCCTGCCAGGAGCGCCCTACCCCCCTGGGCGCGCCTGGCTGGCTCGTGGGGCCCCTGTTACCCCCCAGCTCCCATCTTCTGCTATATAGAGGATTTCGTCCCAGAAAAAATCAGGAGAGGGCATTCGGGAAGAGACGCCGCCGCCACGAGGCGGAACTTGAGCAGAACCAATCTAGAGCTCCGGCAGGGCCGTCCTGTCGGGGAAACTTCCTTTCTGGAGGGGGAAATTGTCGCCATCGTCATCACCAACAATCCTCTCATCGAAGGGGACTCCTCTCCATCAACATCTTCATCAGCACCATCTAATATCCAAACCCTAGTTCATCTCTTGTACCCAATCTCCATCTCGTGACTCCGATTGGTACTTGTACGGTTGCTAGTAGTGTTAATTACTCCTTGTAGTTGATGCTAGTTGGATTACTTGATGGAAGATCATATGTAGATCATATGTTCAGATCCTTAATGTTATTCAATATGTCTCTGATCATGAACATAAGTATGCTTTGTGAGTAGTTACGTTTGTTCCTCAGGACATGGGATAAGTCTTGCTATAAGTAGTTATGTGAATTTGGTATTCGTTCGATATTTTGATGCGTTGTATGTTGTCTTTCCTCTAGTGGTGTTATGTGAATGTAGACTACATGACACTTCACCATTATTTGGGCCTAGAGGAAGGCACTGGGAAGTAATAAGTAGATGATGGGTTGCTAGAGTGACAGAAGCTTAAACCCTAGTTTATGCGTTGCTTCGCAAGGGGCTGGTTTGGATCCACCAGTTTAAAGCTATGGTTAGACTTAGTCTTAATTCTTCTTTCGTAGTTGCGGATGATTGCGAGAGGGGTTAATCATAAGTGGGATTTTTGTCCAAGTAAGTACAGCACCAAGCACCGTTCCACCCACATATCAAACTATCAAAGTAGCGAACGTGGATCATATGAACATGATGAAAACTAGCTTGACAGAAATTCCCATGTGTCCTCGGGAGCGCTTTACCTTACATAAGAGTTCGTCCAGGCTTGTCCCTTGCTACAAAAGGGATTGGGCCATCTTGCTGCACCTTTGTTACTATTGTTACTTGCTACCCGTTACGAATTATCTTATCACACAACTATCTGTTACCGATAATTTCAGTGCCTGCAGAGAATACCTTGCTGAAAACCACTTGTCATTTCCTTCTGCTCCTCGTTGGGTTCGACACTCTTACTTATCGAAAGGACTACGATAGATCCCCTACACTTGTGGGTCATCAAGACTCTTTTCTGGGGCTGTTGCCGGGGAGTGAAGCGCCTTTGGTAAGGAAACATTTATATAGTGTGCTGAAATTTATTGTCACTTGTCACCATGGAAACTAATCCTTTGAGGAGCTTGTTTGGGGCATCTTCACCTCGAACGGAAGCACAAAGATTTGCCCCTCAACCTACTGCACCTACTGAAAATATTTATTATGAAATTCCTTCGGGTATGCTAGATAAACTGTTGGCTAATCCTTTTACAGGAGATGGAACATCACATCCCGACTTGCATCTAATCTATGTAGATGAAGTTTGTGGTTTATTTAAGCTTCAAGGTTTGCCCGAGGATGAGGTCAATAAGAAGGTCTTTCCCTTATCTTTGAGGGATAAAGCATTGGCATGGTATAGGCTATGTGATGATACTGGACCATGGAACTACAACCGATTGAAATTGGAATTTCATCAAAAGTTTTATCCTATGCATTTGGTACATCGTGATCGGAATTATATATATAATATTTGGCCTCGTGATAGAGAAAGTATCGCTCAAGCTTGGGGGAGGCTTAAGCCAATGTTATATTCATGCCCCAACCATGAGCTCTCGACAGAAATTATTATTCAAAACTTTTATGCTCGACTTTTTCATGATGCATACTTGACACTTCTTGTACCGGTTCCTTTATGAAGAGAGATATTGACTTCAAATGGGATTTATTGGAAAGAATTAAATGCAACTCTGAAGATTGGGAGTTTGATGAAGATAAGGAGTCAGGTATGAATCTTAAGTTCGATTGCGTTAAATCCTTCGCTGAGACAAATAGTTTTCTTGATTTTAGCGCTAAACATGGACTTGACTCTGAGATAGTAGCTTCATTATGTGAATCATTTGCTGCTCATATTAATCTCCCTAAGGAGAAGTGGTTTAAATATCATCCTCCCATAGAAGTCAATGTAGTAAAACCCAATCCAGTTGAAGAGAAAGTCATTGCTTATAATGATTCTATTGTTCCTAGTGCTTACATTCAGAAACCACCTTTCCTTGTTAGAATAAAGGATCATGCTAAAGCTTCAACTGTGATACGTAAGGGCTACATTAGAACACCTACACCCCGTGAGCAAATTAAAGTTGAACCTAGCATTGCCATTATTAAAGATCTCTTGGCCGATAATGTTGATGGGCATGTTATTCACTTCTGTGAAAATGCTGCTAGAATTGCTAAACCTCATGCTAGAGACAAACATAAGCATGTTGTTGGCATGTTTGTTGTTTCTGTTAAGATAGGAGATCATTGTTATCATGGTTTACGTGACATGGCTGCTAGTGGTAGTGCAATACCTCGATCTTTATATAATGAAATTAAAGATGAGATTGCACCTGTCGAGATGGAATTTATTGATGTTACTATTCAACTTGCTAATAGAGATACTATCTGCCCTGTGGGAATTGTTAGAGATGTTGAAGTCTTGTGTGGTAAAACTAAGTATCCTACAGATTTTCTCGTTCTTGCTACCACACAAGATAGCTTTTGTCCAATCATATTTGGTAGACCTTTCCTCAATACTGTTAATGCTCAGATTGATTGTGAGAAACAAACTGTTACTGTTGGCTTTGAAGGTGTGTCACATGAATTTAATTTTTCCAAGTTTGGTAGACAACCTCATGAAAAAGAATTGTCTAGTAAGGATGAAATTATTGCTCTAGCTTCTATTGTTGTGCCTCCTACTGATCCTTTGGAGCAATACTTGCTTGAACATGAAAATGATATGCATATGGATGAAAGGAATGAGATATATGGAGTTATCTTTGAACAACATCCTATCCTTAAGAATAATTTGCCTATTGAATTACTTGCAGATCCACCTCCACCAAAGGGTGATCCTGTGTTTGAGCTAAAACAATTACCTGATACTCTTAAGTATGCTTATCTTGATGAAAAAGAGATATATCATGTTATTATTAGTGTTAACCTTTCAGAGCATGAAGAAAAGAAATTATTGAAAACTCTCAGGAAGCACCGTGTTGCTATTGGATATACTCTTGATGATCTTAAGGGCATTAGTCCCACTCTATGCCAGCATAAAATTAAAACTGATCCTGATTCCAAACCAGTTGCTGATCATCAACGAAGATTAAATCCTAAGATGAAAGAGGTGGTAAGAAAAGAAATACTAAAGCTCCTGGAAGCAGGTATTATCTATCCTGTTGCTCATAGTGATTGGGTAAGTCCGGTGCATTGTGTCCCTAAGAAGGGAGGTATTACCGTTGTCCCTAATGATAAAGATGAATTGATCCCACAGAGAATTGTTACTGGCTATAGGATGGTAATTTATTTTAGGAAATTAAATAAAGCTACTAGGAAAGATCATTACCCTTTGCCTTTTATTGACCAAATGCTAGAAAGATTGTCTAAACACACACACTTTTGCTTTCTAGATGGTTATTCTGGTTTCTCCCAAATACCAGTTGCACAATCTGATCAGAAGTAAACCACTTTTACTTGCCCTTTCGGTACCTTTGCTTATAAACATATGCCTTTTGGTTTATGCAATGCACCTGCTACCTTTCAAAGATGTATGATGGCTATATTCTCTGACTTTTGTGAAAAGATTGTTGAGGTTTTCATGGATGATTTCTCCGTTTACGGATCTTCTTTTGATGATTGCTTGAGCAACCTTGATCGAGTTTTGCAGATATGTAAAGATACTAATCTTGTCTTAAATTGGGAGAAGTGCCACTTTATGATTAATGAAGGCATCGTCTTAGGACATAAAATTTCTAAAAGATGTATTGGAGTTGATAAGGCTAAAGTTGATGCGATCGAGAAAATGCCATGCCCTACAGACATTAAAGGTATAAGAAGTTTCCTTGATCATGTTGGTTTCTATAGAAGGTTCATTAAAGACTTCTCTAAGATTTCTAGGCCTCTCACCAATCTCTTGCAAAAAGATATTCCATTTGTTTTTTATGATGATTGTGAAGAAGCATTTGAAATACTTAAGAAGGCCTTGATAATTGCACCTATTGTTCAACCAACTGATTGGAACCTACCTTTTGAAATTATGTGTGATGCAAGTGATTATGTTGTTGGTGCTGTTCTAAGAGAAAGAGTTGATAAGAAATAAAATGTTATTAATTATGCTAGTAAAACTCTAGACAGTGCCCAAAGAAACTATGCTACTACTGAAAAAGAATTTTTAGCAGTTGTGTTTGCATGTGATAAGTTCAGATCTTATATAGTTGATTCCAAAGTTACTATTCACACTGATCATGCTGCTATTAAATATATCATGGAAAAGAAAGATGCTAAACCTAGACTTATTAGATGGGTTCTCTTGCTAAAAGAATTTCATTTGCATGTTGTTGCTAGGAAGGGTGATGAGAACCCCGTAGCAGATAACTTGTCTAGCTTGGAGAATGTTCTTGATGACCCACAACCTATTGATGATATCTTTCCTGATGAACAATTGAATGTCATCAATGCTTCACGTAGTACACCTTGGTATGCAGATTATGCCAATTATATTGTTGCTAAATATATACCACCTAGTTTCACATACCAACAAAAGAAAAAGTTCTTTTATGGTCTGAGACATTACTTTTGGGATGATCCTCACCTTTATAAAGAAGGAGTAGATGGTGTTATTAGACGTTGTGTACCTGAGCATGAACAGGGACAGATCCTACAAAAGTGTCACTCCGAGGCTTACGTAGGATACCATGCGGGAGATAGAACTGCACACAAGGTATTGCAATCCGGTTTTTATTGGCCTACTCTCTTCAAGGATGCTCGTGAGTTTGTCTTGTCTTGTGATGAATGTCAAAGAATAGGTAATATCAGTAAACGTCAGGAAATGCCTGTGAATTATTCACTTGTCATTGAACCATTTGATGTTTGGGGTTTTGATTATATGGGACCTTTTCCAAAGTCTAACGGGTATACTCATATTCTAGTTGTTGTTGATTACGTTACTAAGTGGGTACAAGCTATCCCAGCTAGTAGTGTTGATCATAACACCTCTATTAAGATGCTTAAAGAAGTTATTTTCCATAGATTTTGAGTCCCTAGATATTTAATGACTGATGGTGGTTCACATTTTATTCATGGTGCTTTCCGTAAAACGCTTGGTAAGTATGATGTCAACCATAGAATTGCATCTCCTTATCATCCTCAGTCCAGTGGTCAAGTAGAGGTAAGTAATAGAGAAATTAAACTAATTCTGCAAAAGACTATCAATAGGTCTAGAAAGAATTGGTCTAAGAAGCTTGATGATGCACTGTGGGCTTATAGAACTACTTATAAGAATTCTATGGGCATGTCTCCGTATAAAATGTTTTGTGGTAAAGCATGTCATTTACCTCTTGGGCTAGAGCATCAGGCTTATTGGGCAATCAAAGAGCTCAACTTTGATTTCAAACTTGCTAGTGAGAAGAGGTTATTTGATATTAGCTCACTTGATGAATGGAGAACTCAGGCATATGAAAATGCCAAGTTGTTTAAATAAAAAGTTAACAGGTGGCATGATAAAAGGATACAAAAACGTGAGTTCAATGTAGGTGATCATGTCTTGCTATACAATTCTCGTTTAAGATTTTTTGCAGGCAAGCTTCTCTCTAAATGGGAAGGTCCTTACATTGTTGAGGAAGTATATCGTTCCGGTGCCATAAAAATCAACAACGTGGAAGGAAATTTCCCGAGAGTTGTAAATGGTCAAAGAATCAAGCATTATATCGCAGGTACTCCCATAAATGTTGAAAGCAATATTATTAATACCATAACTCCGGAGGAGTACATAAGGGATATTTACCCACTTGTTTCAGACACCGAAAACGAAGAGGTATGTGATTCGGTAAGTAAACCGACTCCAAAACTTTTCCAATAGCAGTTTTTCTCCGTTTTGGAATTTTTAGAAAAATAGAAAAATTTGAAGTAGTCCGGAAAGCGCACGAGGAGGTGACAAGCCTGCCAGGCGCGCCCCACCCCCCTGGGCGCGCCTCAGGGACTCATGAGCACCTCGTGTGCCTCCCGGACTCCGTTTTCTTGTGGAATACTCCTTTTGGTCGGTAAAAAATCATTATATAATCTCCTAAAAGTTCTGACCCTCATATCACGCAAATATCCTCTGTTTTCGTTTCGAGCCTGTTTTTGCAGCAGATTTAAATCAAGATGTCTTCTCAAGATTCAGAGGGGGAGAGCTATGTGGTCGATTACCTTGCTAACCCCAAGGTCTATGGGGACTTGGACCCTTATGGTTGGACCACTGATGAGGAAGAAGATTATGATCCCAAGGGGAAGGAAGGAACAAGTTCCGATGAAGAGGAGGCTCCTCTACCCCAACCTGGAGACATACATGTGGAGTTCAAGAAGTCGAGCCTCCCTGACTCAAGGAAGAAGCCTAAGATTTTGTTTACCCATTCTCGTCTTTTGCAGGAGAGTAAGCAAGAATTATGCCAAAGGGTGTTGAGGCTTGAAGAGGAAATTAACGATCTGAAGGAGCAGAATTTTGTGCTCAAGAGGAAACTAAACAAGCTTAAGAACTCTGCAACAACTCCAACACCATCACCCTCGAAGGAAGAAAATTAAACACGGGTATGGGCACTCCCCTTGGCTTGTGCCAAGCTTGGGGGAGTTGCCCCGGTTCGTATCACCATCACATCTTTTGCCTTTAACTTTTTCTTAGTTCGATCCTTTTTGGTAATATCTTTTTCTAGTAGAATAAAGTTCTTAGTATGATCTAGGCTTGAGTTTTGCTTTGTGTTACCCCCAATGTAATCGAGTTCGTGAGTTATATAATAAGGAGTGTTTTAGTTAAGGGCCTTGCTTCATGCCATGATCTAAAGAAAAGAATAATAAAATAACAAAAGCATGAAAGATCTTGTAATGATCTTATGGGAAGTGATGGCTTCACATATAAAAAGAATGTTGATTGAAACTTGTTGTAGGTGGACAAATGTAGACCTTGGTCATTGTTGCAATTAATAGGAAGTAATAAAGAAAGAGAGGTTCACATGTAAATATATCATCTTTGACACCGTCTATGATTGTGAACACTCACTAAACTATTACATACTAAGAAGTAGATGTTGGACAAGGAAGACAAGATAATGAATTATGTTTGCTTGGTTCCGAACAATGTTATTTGACTAGAGATCCCTTAGCATGTGACGCTTGATTCCACCTCATATCAGCCAAAACTTCCGCACTAAGTAGAGATACTACTTGTGCATCCATAAACCCTCAACTCAGTTTTTCCATGAGAGTCCACCATACCTACCTATGGATTGAATAAGATCCCTCAAGTAAGATGTCATCGGTGCAAGCAATAAAAATTTGCTCCCTAAATATGCATGATCTATTAGTGTGTGGAAAATAAGCTTTGTACGAACCTGCGATAAGGAAGACATAAAAGCGACAGACTGCATAATAAAGTTCTTTATCACACGAGGCAATATAAAGTGGCGTTCCTTCACACTAAGAGATCACACATCCAAACCTCAAAAGCGCATGACAACCTCTGCTTCCCTCTGCGAAGGGCCTATCTTGTACCTTTACTTTTTATCTTTAAAAGAGTCATGGTGATCGACACCAATTCCTTATTTCGCCATTATCTTGGCTAGCGTCATGTGTTAGGGAAAGATCTATATTCATACATCAACTTGGAAGTAAGTAATCATGAATTATTATAGTTGACATTATCCTTGAGGTAAATAGTTGGGAGGCAAAACTATAAGCCCCTATCTTTCTCTGTGTCCAACTGAAACTTTGATCTCATGAGTATCGCGTGAGTTTTAGCAATTGTAGAAGATTAAAAGATGATTGAGTATGTGGATTTGCTTTACAAGCTCTTATTTGACTCTTTCCGATGTTATGATAAATTGCAATTGCTTCAATGACTAAAGACTATTGGTCGTTAATTCTCAATAAGGTTCTTGATCCGTACTTTACATTGTGAAGGAATTGTCACTTTAGCATCAGAGATTATATGACAATATTGATGTTCTAAATATGATCATGATGCCTGCATGTACGTATTTTATTTTATCGACACCTCTATCTCTAAACATGTGGGCATATTTATTGATCTCGGCTTCCGCTTGAGGACAAGCGAGGTCTAAGCTTGGGGGAGTTGATACGTCCATTTTGCATCATGCTTTTATATTGATATTTATCATATTATGGGTTGTCACTACACATTATGGTACAATACTTATGCCTTTTCTCTCTTATTTTATAAGGTTACATGAAGAGGGAGAATGCCGGCAGCTGGAATTCTGGGCAGGAAAATGAGCAAGTTTGAGATACCTATTATGCACAACTCGAAAATCCATGAAAATCGGCGAGGAATTGTTTTCGAATATATAAAAAATACTGGGCAGAAGAAATACTGGAGGGGAGCCGCCAGGAGGCCACAAGCCTGCCAGGCGCGCCCTACCCCCCTAGGTGCGCCTGGCTGGCTCGTGGGCCCCCTGTTACCCCTTCGGCTCCCATCTTGTGCTATATAGAGGGTTTCTACCCAGAAAAAATCAGGAGAGGGCTTTCGGGAAGAGACGCCACCGCCACGAGGCGGAACTTGAGCAGAACCAATCTAGAGCTCCGGCAGGGCCGTCCTGCCGGGGAAACTTCCCTCCCTGAGGGGGAAATCGTCGCCATCGTCATCACCAACACTCCTCTCATTGGAGGGGACTCCTCTCCATCAACATCTTCATCAGCACCATCTCATTTTCAAACCCTAGTTCATCTCTTGTACTCAATCTCCGTCTCGCAACTCCGATTGGTACTTGTAAGGTTGCTAGTAGTGTTAATTACTCCTTGTAGTTGGTGCTAGTTGGATTACTCGATGGAAGATCATATGTTCAGATCCTTAATGCTATTCAATACCTATCTGATCCTTAACATAATTATGCTTTGTGAGTAGTTACGTTTCTTCCTGAGGACATGTGATAAGTCTTGCTATAAGTAGTCATGTGAATTTGGTATGCGTTCGATATTTTGATGCGTTGTATGTTGTCTTTCCTCTAGTGGTGTTTTGTGAACGTCGACTACATGACACTTCACCATTATTTGGGCCTAGAGGAAGGCATTGGGAAGTAATAAGTAGATGATGGGTTGCTAGAGTGACAGAAGCTTAAACCCTAGTTTATGCATTGCTTCGCAAGGGGCTGATGTAATGCCCCAAGTGTAGACTTTCCTTTCTTGTAACCTTCCATGTGGGGCCACCTTGTCAGAGATCTTGGTGATATCATTTTGTGCCATGAATTCATGTGTGTTCCCTAGTGCTTACTTCCCTCGCATGCATGAATTACATATCATTCCTTGCCATACTTATGATTGCATGCCATGATCATGTTGCATTTGGGTTTGATAGGAGTAGTGTTGTGGTGTTGTGAGAGCATGTGATCTTGCTAAGATTAAGTGGTGGTTTTGCACTACCTTGTGAGCATGTGATAATGGTGTGTGATGCAAGAGGAGTGCTAGTCTTTTAAGCTCTTGCTTTCAAACTCCTTTTCCCCTCCTATTTTTATTCTTGTCAAAATTCCTTTTTCTCAAAGATGTTTCTAAAATGTCTAGTGGGTAGATAAAAATTGCTTATGAAGGGGTGCAATTTTTCTGATTTGATTCTTTGATTTTGGTGGTGCAAATAAATACAAAACAGTAGGTTAATTACTGTTTTGCATTTATTTCGAACATCTCCAAATATTGCATTCCTATTTTTCCCTATTGGGCTATTATTTTTTTTGTCTAGCAGGATTTTCCTTTTAATTTTTATCCCAGTATTTTTCTTGGGTAATATTTTTTTTCTTCCCTGAAAGCATTCCTTCCTCTGTTGTTATATTTGGTTAAACTTCCTGTGTAGCTATTCTTTCCCTGGCCCATTGAGCCTTCTCCCGTGCTGGCCCAGTTAGACTCCACCCTGGCGATAATAGAGCCCACCGGCGAGCGCTCCTTCTTCCTCCCGACGTCACCTCCTGTACGACGCGCGCTCAACCTCCCGATCGCCCTCTTCTCGATCCAGCGGCTCAAGCTCGCCTCCCGAGGCGTTAAAAGGAGCCCGAGACCTCCTCCTCCGCCCTAGGGTTCCCTCTCCTTTCCTCCCCAGCGCCGCCAGTTTCCCTAGTGCCCTCGTTCTTCCCTGGTAAGTCCTGAGAGAGAGCAGAGAGAGAGGGTGCAGCGCCTCCCCCGTCAAGCCGCCGATCCGTCGTCTCCGGCACTGGGCGCCATGTCCGGGGGCTCGGGGTGAGTCCCCGCGTCCCATTCCCGGCGCTAGGACCCCGAGGAGCGGCCCCCCCCATCGAGCTCGTCCTCGTCAACGGGACGAACCGGGCGATCCGCGTCCGTCTCCTTCTTCGGTCTTCGGCGGGACGACTTCGTCTGGCCGTCTTCTTCCTCTCCGACGCTCCTCCTCCCCGTTCGACGCCCCTCTTCTCCTCAAGGTGAGGCCGCGTCCTCGTCCTCCTCCCTTCCGCCTCCGCGGTCCGGCTCGTTCCAGCGTGTGTGCATTTCTCTGTCCGATAGCGGTGTGTGGGGGTGCAGTAGTCGCGAGTGGTGCAGGGTGGGGTAGGTTTGTTATGGAGGTACCGTGCAGAGGAGGGCTTCCTCCCCCTCTCTGCAGCAGCGCCATGTTCAGAGGAACTCTCCTCGCCGCCGGCAGCTGGGGTCGTGTCACCTAGGTCTCGGTAGGCGTATATCATCAGAGAAGAGCTTGCAGTTTGCACAGGGTTTCCTCCCCGCGTAGGTGGGCACCCAGAAGGTGCGGGTCTTCTCCTCGCGTCCCTCAGCGCCGAATGCACGAGCTCCACGCCGGCCGTGCAGCGTAGCGACGCAGGCAGGGCTGCCCGTCAAGCTCTCTGTCCCGTGCTCCCAGGCGAACTACAGCGTAGCAGGAACGCCGCTGCAGTTCAAGGCAGCCAAGGGTGCTCCTTCTCCCGTGCTTAGGGCAAAAATGGGTCCCCCGAGAGTCCCGCGGGCCCCGCCGTTGGTTTTCCCCGCCGGTGGTGGCCGGGAGTGGCGCCGCCAGCGTCCTCGGGTCCGGCCGCCGGCGGGATGCTTCTCGTGAGGCGTGTGTAGTTCTGCTTTACTTGCTAGTCTTAGCCAGACTCCAGTTCGTAGCCTGATGGTAGTACCTCTCTGTCATATGCGTGCGCCTGATGGGAGATCCAGGGTTCGAACCCCCCTCTCGGCACAATTTTTTTAGTTTCTTTTCCTATACGGTAGCCAGCAAGGGGAGTTATCTGTTTCCTGTCGCGTTCCTGTCACCAGTAGCGCAGCTAGTGCAGTGGTTTGTTGGTGACTGGTAATCCAGTAGGTGCCTAGTTCGAATCCCAGGGACCCTGGAATGGTTTTGCTATTTTTTTTAATTTTTTTTTTCTTTCTTTCCTTTGCTGCCTATTTATTTTATTTGTTTTTTTTTTTTTTGTACTTTCCCTCCCTTATGTTGGGCAGCAAGAGGGTTTTATCTTCTTATTCCTTGCTAGTGTAGTTGAGAACATGGCCCTATGTGTGTGTGTTGTGCACCTACAAGTAAGTAGAGGTGGTATTGCTAGCTTGGTAAACACTTGGTGGGTATGGTACTTGTGATGTGTGGTAATTGTGTGTGTGTGCCTCAAGGAGTAGATGCACTAGCTACTCTTGTGGAGCCCATCTTTGGGAGTTTAAGGTGGTCTAAGGGATCTTGTAGTTTTATTTGCTTGCATTGACATAGTGGGGTGTGGGTGCCTCCCCCTCATCACATGTCTTGAGGTGAGGAATAGCACTAGATAGCTATTTATGATAGCATGTGAGGGTGTGGTTTGTTGTGGTAGTTTGCACTATGATGGTGACATGAATACTAGGAAGATACTAGTGGTGCTTGGGAGAGTGTGCACCATCACATGCCCATGTGTGGGGGGTGTGTATACTCTTTTGTTATACAAAGATTTCTTGTGTGCGAGCTTGATGCTAGTGCTTGAGAGGAATTGTGTGTGTGTTGGAGTTGTTGATGTGCATGACACAAACATGGGGTTCAAAACCCCATGTCACTTTGTCATTGTGCACATGAAACCCTCCTATGCATTGTCATCTTAAAAGTATACCTTTTGGTTTTGCATTTTTCATTTTGTTGAAAGTTTGGGCTTTGTTTCCATGGTATAGATGGAGCCCAAAGGCATGGATCTTGGTGTGTTAGTTGTAGGGGTTTGTGCTCAATACCATAGTGGTGTCAAACACCTCTTGGGAACTTGTGTGTGCAAACTATGCCTAGACAAAGTGGGCATGTGGCTGGAAAAATTCCAGAATTTTGAACTCTGAAAATTTCACTAAGTCTGGAATGCGGAAAACATTTTCTTCCCCTGTAGATAAGGTTGTGCAGGTCAGTATATTGAGAACTGGACTTAGTTCAGTGCTGGTGTTTTGAACCTGGTATGTTTGTGAAGCTTCCTGTCAATTTTCAAGTCATTTGGAGTACAGTATCTTGTGTTTTGATTGCTGTCAAAAGGCTTCAGTACAGAAACAGAAACTCAGGTGCAGAAATTTTCACTAAGTCCCTGAGAACTGATGGTTTTGGGAAAGTTTGTGGCCTTGTATCTTCTAGAGTTTAATCCCTTTTGCTGTGATTCTTGCTGGAGATGGTAGTGTTCTTGGTTGGAAACATCCACATATATTATTTGTCATGTTTGAAGACCTGTAGCTATGTTGCATGTGGCTCACAAACAGCTAAGATGCAGAAACTGGCAGATTGCGTAGTTTTGGCATTTTGTTCAAAGTTTGTGTTTAATTGTTGTTGGGGTGTTCTACCTTGCTCCATTTCATTCATGTTGGGTTAATATATGTCTTGGCAACCTGGGAACACCAGATTTGTGCCAATTGTGCGTGTGGTGATGAATCTTTCACGTAGGGCTTCATATCGTGTTTCGTTGATTCCCGTTGATCCGTAGCTCCGTTTGCAAAGTTCTTTATATGGTTTTGCACCGTTTTTACGAGATGCATCTGTCCATATCATTTCCATGCATGTCCAAATAGTTTAGTGCAAAGTTCTGTCCAGGAACTCGTTGTAGTTTATCTTGCTTGTGCTAGTGTTAGAAATAGTGGTGCATGCTCAACTTTCATCTCATGCATCATGTGATTGTTGCATTTTGTGGTGCTGCTGTTCATTGGCTGTTATTCCTGTGTTGGGTAGCACCGGGAGCGGAGACCGATTACGTGGAGTCAGGAGAGTACTTGCAGGACGATCCAGAACCATTCCAAGCTGAGGATATCACAGGCAAGATGACATGACCTTGATCCCATATCTAGACTTGTTATGTTAGTTTCGATTCCACGTCATATTGCTCGCTGCCTACCACTGAAAATATATTGCCTCTTCATATGCCATGAGCCCAAACACCTTACTCTTTCCTAGCAAATTTGCATGGCTAGGTAGGCTTGCTCAGCTACTAATGTTAGCATTGTTAGTTGCAGGTGTTTATAACTCATGAGTTGCCATGAGCTTGGTATCATTATCTTAATTTCTGTTATTTAATTAATGTATCTATATATTAGGTACATGACGGGAGGCCTAGCCTTTTGCCGGGTGTCTTGTTCCGTTATTGCCGCCTTAGTTACCGGTTATCGGTGTTTGATTCCATAATGATCGCTCCTAACACGTTCGGGGTTGTTATGGGGACCCCCTTGATAAATCGCGTAGTGTTAAGGCTTGTCCGGCAGGACCCAACTTTGGTACTATCTGCTAATCACCTAACTATAATCTGCATAGGGAATAGCTACCCCGAGGATCCTAATCACCAACCCGGGCCAGTGCTCCTCATGAGTGTTGGTCCAACCACCTAGCAGTCGGCAAGACCACCCCGGGGTAACTTGAGGTTTGGTCCTTGTCCACTTTGCATAGACGGTGTTGTCCTGAGACGGAGATACGCGGCTCTTATCGGGTCGTCGACACACCGGGAGGTCCTGCTAGCCTTGTCTTACCTTAGCGGTATATCTTGCGTATAGGAATCCCGGTGAGGCTTTGGTTTTCCCCAGAGTTGAGGTTTTCCTCTAAGGAATCCGACGAGATCACGAGATTCGTGATAGAGGATGACTTTTCGGCCTGTGTTCGTTTGTGATGGACTAGTTGGAGCACCCCTGCAGGGTTTAATCTTTCGGAAAGCCGTGCCCGCGGTTATGTGGCAACTTGGAATATTTTGTTAACATCCGGTATTAGAAAACTTAAAGAAAAACTAATAAAATATGCCAACTGTGTGAGTAACCGTGACTGTCCCTTCGAAGATCTCTCTTCGATCGGGAACACGGTGGGGTTACGAATGCCGTAGGTAGGTGTTCAGGATCACTTTCTGATCAAGTAATCACGATCGTTAGTATAGAACACTGTCACTTCTCCTTCGCGTAAGCTAGCCACTTGTTCAATCTTAGGATGCAACAATCTGAAACACTTCACCCCTTCCTTACCCAATAACATGACTAGTTCTGGCACCAAGGTCTTAGATTGCTGAGTCCCCGTGACTCACGGATTCCTCCTAAACCCCCAGCAGGTACAGGTACCCCAGAGGCAGATGATCCCGACGGCACCCAGCTGGCGTGGCAGTACGACGAGGAGACAGATCGCCTTTACGTGAGATATCCAGAGGACTGAGCCGTGGTCGTGATCGTGGGCCTGCAGCGGGTAGCATAGCATTTCCCTTGTTTTGTAGTCCGTACCGGAACTACCTTGTTTGTAGCTGCGTTGTACTCTGTATTTTTAATAAGAAGACAGTTGAATCCCAGATTGTCTACTATATTTATTATTTTGTGCTATGTTTACTTGCTTGCAAAACACTTAGATGCGCTTCTTTCCTATTCGGGGCCTCGACCCCCCAGATCGGAAAGGACCGCATCTTGGTCGTTACAGCTGATTTGGATCCACCAGTTTAATGTTATGGTTAGACTTAGTCTTAATTCTTCTTTCGTAGTTACGGATGCTTGCGAGAGGGGTTAATCATAAGTGCGATGTTTGTCCAAGTAAGGACAGCACCCAAGCACCGTTCCACCCACATATCAAACTATCAAAGTAGCGAACGTGAATCATATGAACATGATGGAAACTAGCTTGACAGAAATTCCCATGTGTCCTCGGGAGCACTTTACCTTACATAAGAGTTCGTCCAGGCTTGTCCCTTGCTACAAAAGGGATTGGGCCATCTTGTTGCACCTTTGTTACTATTGTTACTTGCTACCCGTTATGAATTATCTTATCACACAACTATCTGTTACCGATAATTTCAGTGCCTGCACAGAATACCTTGCTGAAAACCACTTGTCATTTCCTTCTGCTCCTCGTTGGGTTCGACACTCTTACTTATAGAAAGGACTACGATAGATCCCTACACTTGTGGGTCATCAGCCACCAGGGCGCGTGCCGCTCAACTGTGACGTCTGGAGAGCTTTCGGGAGAATGTACTACGAAGAGTGCCCATACTTATTCCCGTGTGGTGGTTAGTGCGATATAGGCCATAGGCCTACTCGGGTCACATATCCAAACCCGTTAGTGTCTTGGGAGCTCGCGGTAATGATAAACGATCCTCCCGATCCTATCGCCCCGTCTCTCGGACTTACGACAAGGGCAAAGAATCCCCGACCATGTCACGTAGTTATCTCACGAATACCCTCTAGTTTGACCCGATTCCACAAGAGACTGTCGGGGACTCCGGTCCACTTCAAACGGGCTGGTATGCCAGTCCCTTTAGTCCCACAATACCAATAAAAGGGGCAACAGGTAAAAGTAATAGTGTGTCCTTGTCATCAAGGGGGATTTCAAAGAATCACCCTCTATGGGTTTCTAATTGATGTAACTATCACAGTGGACTAGAAGATATCACCCTCAATAGTCGATAGTAGTATTGTAGCGTTGTCCATCCAGGGGGTGTGAGATGATATGCCCATCTTGTCTCGTCGATCACCTGGATTGAATCTTCCATCATCCTCGAAAGTCGATAGTACTCATGTAGCATCGTACAGCTAAGGAGGGGGGTGTGTGGTGACGTGACAGTCTTGGCTCGTCGGTCCCCTGGATCAAATCTTTCGATAATGTAGCGGGGCAACAAGGACAAGGGGAGGGGTCGCTGGTGGCTCAGTATCCAACCAATACAAAGCATATAGTGTAAGCAAGTAGGTAACAACAGTAGGCTACAAAATCAGGCTATGTATCAGAATAGGAACAATCAAATATAATAGAAAATTCTAATGCAAGCACGAGGGAGAAAAAATTGGGCAATATATGGATGGTCCAGTGGGGTTTGCTTGCCTGTTTGCTCTGCAGACAGATACGAATCCTCAACGGTGAAGAAATCGATCACCGTATCAACAACGGTCTCGGGGCCTACCGGAAAAGAAGTAACACAAGGAGAAACAAAATAAATAACGGAGAAATCAAATGCAACACAAATGCAATGGCACGACAAGTTGTGTGGGTGTCATGCTCTAATGCATCCCTCAGAATTTTTAAAAGAAGGGGGAAATATCATGCGGTATTTTCTCGGCTACACGTATTTTTCGATTAGATGATCCTAATGCAAAATGTCCAAGTTCATTATGGTGGAGGGACGTGACAACTATGTGGATGGCAAAATCAGTTTTGTTATATTTTTCTAATCATTTTTCATATATAAATTATTTTCATCTGAGTTACTATTTATTTTATATGATTTTTCAAAGTTTTATTAATATTATGAAATTTATAGAATATATTAATTCGAAAAATTAAATACTGAAATTTCTATGGTACACAGAAGTGTGCCAGCAATGTGCATAGGTAGTTGTCATGTGGGGCTAGAGGGCCCAGTTGACCTAGTCAATATTTGATTGGTCAACACGTATCACTGTTCAGTGGGACCACGGTGTGAGTGAATTTTAACTTAACAAGTTACGTTTTTATAAGGATAATTAGTAGGGGGGCACATGTCACAGGAACATGGCTAATTTAACCTCATCCACTAGAACAGTATCGTTGGCCCCACATGTAAATGACAGCGGGACATTTTAGTTTAAGTGGATTTGATCCTAGTAATAATAGCCTTGGGCGCACGTGCTAATGGGTTAGTGGGGAATTAGGTTAGTACTAATTAAGCGCCATGTCAGCGACACTCCGACTTACTACTGACGACGGGGTAGGGCACACCGGCGATGATCGTGTGGTCGCCTCCGACGTCCATTTGGCGCACGGTTTGGCCCTAGGCGAACGACGCAACGATGCATGTCCAGCGGTGCATGCAACGGAGGCAGGGTGGTCGAAGCAAGCAGTGGCGATGACGTCCGAGCGGTGGCAATGGCAGACAATGACGACAGCGTGGTGATACATCCCAAACGTACCTTTAATTTATGTTTGTTCCATGCTCTTTTGGGTAACCTTGTTATATGTTTTGCTAAACTTTTATACCTTTGTACACATATTTGGACTAACCTACTAACTCAGTGCACCCTACAAAGATATCCACAATCGCGAATTTCTCCACCGTCTCGCCGCCGCAGCGCTTCCGAGATAGGGAGCGCCAGAAGACCTCTTCCTGGCACCCTACCGGAGGGAGGATTGACCTCCGGGAGCTTCTCCACCACCACGGACGCTTCCCAGACGTGCCGTGAGTAGTCCTCCTTAGACCATGAGTCCATGACGAGTAGCTATGTGATGTCTTCTCTTCAATCTTGTGCTTCAATGCTTAGCCCTTGTGAGCTGCCCTAGATGATCAAGGCATCTATGTAACTTACATGTTGTTGCTATGCTGAGTTTGCTCGAGTCCCCGACATCACTAGTGAACATCATATGACTCTGGTCCATATTTCCACCATTGTTTACACCTCCATCATTTACTGTTTTTATTTACTTTTCCATTGCAATCACTATCGATATTCCCGCTTTGTTTTGATCCTTTGCAAACTACAAGGCCGGAGAGATTGACAACCTCTCTAAACTCATTGGGAGCAAAGTTATTTGATGTGTGTGCAGGTCCACGTCGTCTGCTAGTGCCAGAGCAGCGGACACCTACTTGTTGATCCTTGGAGTCCTCCTGGTTTGATAAACCTTACAGTCCCCGTGTAAGGGAAATCTACTGCTGACTACATCTCCACCTTCCACTTGGGGTAACCAACGATGGGCGAGAAGTATATCCATCAACTCGTCATCAAGCAAATTTCTGGCGCCATTGTCGGGGACTCCAGTCTTCAAGATAGGGGAGTTGCACACTATCTTTTACCTTTGCTTTTTAGTCTTGTTAGTTTGCTTTCTAGTTTTTGCTTTAGAGTCTTATACCAAAAACCACAAAAAATAAGTTGCTTTGTTCTTGCTTGTTGCTGCTGCTATGGGTTCCACTAAGAACACTAAGTTGTGTGACTTCACTAGTCACAACAACAATGACTTTATCTGCACTCCTATTGCTGCTCCCGCCACTGAGGCGACCTCCTATGAGATTAAACGTGATTTACTGAACCTTGTTATGAAAGATCAATTCTCCGATGCCGGAGATGATGCTGCTTTGCACTTGAATAATTTTGTTGAGCTTTGTGATATGCAAAAGTACAAAGAAGTAGATGGTGATATTGTTAAACTTAAGCTTTTTTCCTTTCTCCTTGATAGGAGGAGCTAAAGTGTGGCTTCAATATTTGCCTAGGAATAGCATAGATTCTTGGGATAAGTGCAAAGATGCTTTTATTGGGAAGTATTACCCGCCTCCTAACATTATCTAGTTAAGAAGTAACATTATGAATTTTAGACAGCTGGATAATGAACACATTGCCCAAGCTTGGGAACGTATGAAATCTCTTGTTAAGAATTGCCCTACACATGGTTTGACTACTTGGATGGTTATTCAAACTTTCTATGCAGGATTGAACTTTACCTCGCGGAATCTGTTGGACTCGGCCGCGGGAGGAACCTTTATGTCAACTACACTTGGTGGGCCGACGAAGCTATTGGACGAGATGATGACAGATTATTCTCAATGGCACACCGAGAGAGCTCCAACAGGTACGAAGGTAAACTCTGTTGAGGAGATCTCCTCCCTTGATGATAAGGTTGACTTGATCATGACTTTACTTACTAAGCAAGCTCCTATTAATCATCATGATGTTCCTTTAAATTCTTTGATTGCTCAAGAAAGAGAGCAAGTTGATGTTAATTTTATCTCTAGGAACAACTTTAATAATAATGCTTATAGGAGTAATTTTGGTAGCAACAACACTTATCCTAGCACCAAAAACTCCACTTCTGAATTAGAGAGCATGCTTAAAGACTTTATCACTTCTCAAAAAGCCTTCAACAAGAGTGTAGAAGAGAAATTAGAAAGATTAGATAATCTCTCTTTGAAGGTAGACGACATAGCTCATGATGTAGAGATGCTTAAAATTAGAACCCCCCCCCTTGAGGAAAGGCAAACTAGACCCATGAATGCTATCCAAGTCCAAATTAATGAAAACATAAGAATGCTAGCCAAACTTAATGATAGATGGGCAAGAGAAAAAGAAGAGGGAGATAGGATTAAGAGCCTTCCTACACACACTACCCTTGCTACTATACAAGTTGTTGAGGATCTCAAAACTATTAGCACCCATCACATCCCTAGTCCCAATGGACCTATTAATGGTGATGCTAATACCTCAACTTTAGGACAAGAAGGTCCTTTGAACTTAGAGACTACCTAAAGAATGAGTTTAGATGACATCAGCACCACCTAAATTAATGGTAATAATCTTGATTTTGATAATTGTAGTCTTTCTGAAAGTTATCACTTTTTTGCAAAGAATGGCTAAATACCCCCCACACTAGTACACCCAATATTGCCTTCACCGGGCATATTACCAATGCTCTTATCAAAGCTAGGGAGGAGAAGCTCAAGCTAGAGACTTATATTCCTAGAAAACTAGAAGATGGTTGGGATCCTATGGTCAAGATTAAATTGAATAATTTCTCTTGCTTTGCTTTATGTGATGTTGGAGCTAGTGCCTCCGTTATGCCCAAAAGAATGTATGATATGCTTGATTTGAAACCTTTTGATCAATGTTCTTTTCGTGTTCGTCTTGTTGATTCTTCCATAAAGAAACCTTTAGGGAGAATTGATGATGTTCTTATTGTTGTCAATGATAATTATGTTCCCGTTGATTTTCTTGTTATGGACATTGAGTGTGATCCCTCATGTCCAATTATTCTGGGACGTCCTTTTTCTCCGCACCGTAGGTGCTATCATTGACATGAAAGAAGGTATCATTAGATTCCAATTTCCCCTTAAAAAGGGAATGGAACACTTCCCTCGAAAGAAGATTAAGTTACCTTATGAGTCTGTTACTCGGGCAAGTTATTCTTTTGGAGTTGGTAATACTTGATCTTTTTGCATCATGCCTAGCTCAAAGGCATAAAAGAAAGCGCTCGTTGGGAGGCAACCCAATTTGTTTTTCCTTTCAGTTTTAGTGGTCTTGATGCTTGTTACTACTGTAGCAACATCATTGTATCTTTATTTTCAAGCTTTGTGCCAAGTTTTAGCCTCCGATTGCAAGAAAGTTCAAAAGTTGTGACATGCTGTCAAAAAACAGATTCTGTCTGCTTGATCATCTTTTTGATCTGAATTGTTTTGACAGTATGCTCTATATAATTGTCTTTCTGGCATCTGTTGTGTGTTTTTATTTGAGTTGCAGAAGTGCCCCGAAAATATCATTTACTACCTGATGTTCTGTTTTTCCCAGATTGTGCCGTCTTTTGCATTTTCATTGTTTTGCAAATCTTAAGCTTGCTTTTTCTCTGCAAAAACCTTTTGGCAATCTTGAGAAATAGTAATTCTTCATGAAAATATTTATTTCTAGTAGAGAATAAAGTATTTTATTATGGGCACTAACCACTCTAATCAGCTTATGATGAGTTTCGTATGAAGGAAGTTTTCAAGTATGCGATGGAAGATGATGAAAGAAGATCCATGAGTGTCAAGTGCTCAAGCTTGGGGATGCCCCCATGCACCCCCAAGAAATATTCAAGGAGACTCAAGCGTTTATGCTTGGGGATGCCCCCGTGCATCCCCTTCTCCATCAACAATCATCAGTTCGCCCTTCTCCATGCTATATTTTTATCACTTCATATGTTATGTGTTATGCCTGGAGTGTCCCTCTCTTTACTTTTTAGTTTGTTTTAGTTTTAATTGTTGTTCATAACAAGTTGGAACCTATCCTTCCTTGTTTGGGAGAGAACCACACTCCACTCCACCCTAGAACAGAACATAGGTTTTCATGCTTATCTTTTTGTGTGTTCTTTATCTTTTCATAGCTGCTGTCATGCTTAGCTCTTAGTCTTCATGCTTTATTTTTTAAGAGCTTTTATTTATGTTACTTTTGGAACTCTCTTGAGTTATCATGCTTATCTTTTTTAGAGAGTTGGCTTGTTGCATTGAGTTGTCTGTCTTGCATGAGTAGGTAACTCAGGTTGCTATTTAAGTATAGTAGTAACTTGCAATAGTTTTGAGGTATTGATTTGAGTAATGTTTGGACTATTGGTGTCAAGAGCTTGATCCTATTAGTGATAGGTGTCGTACTTTTAGAAATGTGTATGTATTTTCAAAAACTAAAAAAAATTGAGAACACTAGCTACTAGATGGATCGCTAACCTCTGTAGGGGTTGGAATATATAGAGTACCCTCACGTTACCATGGGTCGAGGATGCGCAAGGATAACCGAACCCCCAAACACTCCTCCTCGGGGTACTCGTCTCTTTGTGAATCTCCTGACTAGATAGAGAGTTACCGATAATAAGTGCATGAGTTCTTTGGACTAATGCGAGTATTCGATTGTTGGCACTTCCACCATCCATATTTTGCTAGCCTCTTCGGTACCGTGCATTGCCCTTTCTCATCTTGAAAGTTGTGCAAACTTCGCTGGTGCATCCAAACCCTTGGCATGATATGCTCTGTCATCATAAGCCTCATTATATCCTTCCTCAAAACAGCCACCATACCTACCTATTAAGGCATTTTCATAGCCTTTCCGAGATACATTGCCATGCAACATCCATCATCTCATGACTTGATCTTCATGTCATACATGTTTTTGCTTGATCGAGGAGCCGCATGCTAGTTGGGCCTTGTCCTTATTATTTCTACATGACGCGCTAGTTTCATTGCATATCCTGCTACACTCGCAGAGGCATACATTTACAACATCATGATAGTTTTCATTTGTCTTTATGTTGAGTACTTCTTATAAAGTGTGAAGATCTTCTTTTTATTCTTGTAAAATATAGAGTGTTGCCCTCAAGTGAGGAAAAGATCCCAAAAAGGACAAATTAAAAGATCCCAAAGAGGACACATGAAAAGATCCCAAAGAGGACAAATGAGAGATAAATAGAAAGAGCCAAAGAGGCCACAAAAATAAAAATAAAGAAAGAAAAAGAAAAAAATAAATAAAAAGAGAGAAGGGGGCAACACTACTATTCCTTTTAAAAGTTCCACACTCGTACTCCATTGTTATATTTGTACTCCATAGAGATTATCATTCATGCATAACTATGTGGGGACCCTTACACTATAGAACTTGGCTTGTATATTCCAATGATGAGCCTCCTCAAATGAGCTCTAGATCGTCATGAGCAAGCAAGTTGGATGCACCCCCACTAGTTACATTGGAGAGCTTACCTTAGCTCATATGTGCAACCGTTGCATGGCAATCCCTACTCTTTTATTTTGAATATAATTAAACTTACTTTTTTCCAATCTTTTTCAAAAAAGATACTCCTGCTTTTTTTGATCCAGTTTCGATTATCATATCTATCATTTGGCTTTATCTCGCCTATGGTTGTCCTCATTGATGTGAGCCTTCCACACTTTTTTTTGTATTCCTTCCCATCATTATTATTTTTGCCATCCTAAGTGCCAACATATCTTGCTTGCGCTCATCCATTGCATGAGTGCTCAAAGTCGACAGGGAGAGGATCATTTTGACTTGTGCGTGACTAGTGGTCTGGGGATGAGTCAAAATAAGATTCCGAAGGAGACCAAGTGTGAAGTTTTACTAGATTGAGTTCTCAATTAAACTATATAATATTTTTATGCTCTAAACCCATCTCCCACTTCTTGCACGCAAACACCATTTGGAGACATTCGAGTCACGGACAGCGAGAGCTCTTGCACCTTTATGTTCTTACTTTGCTATTTTCAATACTAAATATAGACTCTTGCTTGTTATTGTCTTGACTTGAATTGCATATCTTACTTGCTTTACTTTGAAGTTCTTATATGTGTGTTGGCATGTCACCACATAAATTATTTGTGTTATCATTTACCTACTCGAGGACGAGCAGGAATTAAGCTTGGGGATGTTGATATGTCCCAAACGTATCTATAATTTTTGTTTGTTCCATGCTCTTTTGGGTGACATTGTTATATGTTTTGCTACACTTTTATACCTTTTTACACATATTTGGACTAACCTACTAACTCAGTGCACCCGGTGCCAGTTTCTGTCTGTTGATGTCTTTTAATTGCAGGGACTTAACACCAATTTTTAGAGCCCCAAAAATCCCAAGAAAATATATAAAAATCAGCGTGACGGAAGATTCACGAAGCACCAAGGTGGGCCAGAGGGGAGTCAGGCCTCACCCAGGCGGCCACCTGGCGCGGTCCCCTCCTGGCCGCGCCACCAGGTCGCCTGGGCGGCTGGTGCACCCCCTGGCGCCCTCCTTTGGCCTATATTTACCCCTCGGACGAAAAACCCTACAAAGATATCGAGAATCGTGAATTTCTCCACCGTGTCGCCGCCGCAGTGCTTCCATGAATTTCTCAGCTGTGCTAGAAGACCTCTTCCCGGCACCCTGTCGGAGGGAGGATTGACCTCCGGGAGCTTCTCCACCATCATGGACACTTCTAGGACGTGTCGTGAGTAGTCCTCCTTGGACCATGAGTCCATGAACAGTAGCTATGTGATGTCTGCTCTCCAATCTCGTGCTTTAATGCTTAGCCCTTGTGAGCTACCCTACATGATCAAGGCATCTATGTAATTTACCTGATGTTGCTATGTTGAGTTTGCTGGGATCCGATGGATTATAAGATTATGTTCAGATCGTGATGAGTTATATATTTGGTTCTCCTTTTATATTATGTTCTTGAGTAATTCATGCATGTTCTCCGTTGCTTTTTATTGCTTTGGCCGAGTAGTAGATTGTAACTCCAAGAGGGAGCGTTATGCATGATTGTGGATTCATGCCCCCTGATGTCTAGCTTGAGTGACAAAAACATGAGACTAGGGGATGTGATGTTGCCACCAGAGAGAAAACAACAGTGCTTGTGACCACGGTTGCAAGGATTTTTTACCTTACGGAAAGTTTGTTAATGCAGTTGTCCGTTGCTTTGAGTTTACACTTTGGGTGGGGCTCGCAACTTAATACCAGCGAGATGTTCTGCATAGATATCTCAAGGTGGATGATTAGAGAGTAGATGATGATGGATAAACGGTCTACTTGTCTTGGTGTAGTGCCCATTACTTTTGAGCATCTAACTTTCTTGTAGCATGATTAGCATTGCGGTGCGTTTATAATTCTGCCAATTGCCCAACTATAATTTGTTTACCCAACATAGTTGTTTATCGTCTTTTGGGAGAGAGACATCACTAGTGAACATCATGTGACTCTGGTCCATATTTCCACCATTGTTTACACCTCCACCATTTATTGTTTTTATTTACTTTTCCGTTGCAATCACTATCGCTATTCCCGCTTGTGTTTTGATCCTTTGCAAATTACAAGGCCGGGGAGATTGACAACCTCTCTGAACTCGTTGGGAGCAAAGTTATTTGTTGTGTATGCAGGTCCACGTCTTCTGCTAGCGCCAGAGCAGCGGACACCTACTTGTTGATCCTCGGAGTCTTCCTGGTTCGATAAACCTTACAGTCCCCATGTAAGGGAAATCTGCTACTGACTACATCTCCACCTTCAACTTGGGATAACCAACGAGGGGCGAGAAATATATCCATCAACTCATCATCAGGTGGCTACTGGGCACAAACGGGCCGGCTAAGGGGCACGCCGGCCTCCTGGAGATGCCAGGAGCACCGCGCAATGCTCAGGCGTGAGCTAGGCATGCACTGACCGCGACAACAATGCAAGCGGCGGGAGTGAGCTTGGGAAACGACGGCAAGGCGAGCTAGGGAACAAGCGGGGAGGCGCAAGAGAGAGGAAAGAGAGTGGGAGCTCACGGGGGAGGCGCATGGTGGCTCGGTGAATGAATAGGAGTGACAGAGGCGGAGAATCGCGAGCGGAGCACCGGTGGACGAAGGTTGGAGATGACGGTGATCCGGCGTTGTGGTGCATCCCGCCTCGAGCGGAGGCTCGTGGATGACGTAAACGAGCATGACAGAGCGGCTGGACACGTCTTCAGCCTGCGAGGGGCAAGGTGGTCGCATCGACGGAGGAGGTTTCATGGCGGCGAGGGCTCGACCATATGCAGGGGGAGAAGAAGACAAGAGGGGAAAGAGGATGTGAATGTTAGGGTTCCGTTCGGGGGCTCGACAGCGACCATATGCACTGCGGGGAGGCGTCAGATGGCCGACACGTGGCCATCCCTGCTATGAGCGGCCGCACGACGCCCACCTCGCCTCTGTGAATAGAGGAAGGGAAAGACCTAGGGTGGGATGGGTCAGGCCGCACTGTGCACTGATGGCCCACGTGCACAGTGGGTCTTTGCCCCTTTTTCTTTCCCTTTCCGATTCTTTTATTTCTTTCTATTTTGCAATCGGTTGGCCCACCAAATGATTTTTTTATGTAAGAAACTTGGCATATAAATCATGCACAATGTTGTGGTGTTGCACAACAAGTTTTGAGAGTAATTTTTAAAGTTTAAATATTTTTAGAAATTGAAAAGATCAAGTTATTTGATGCTTTCTGACACGTCTCCAACGTATCTATAATTTTTTATTGTACCACACTGATACATTATCATTCTAGTATGCTTTTGTGGTGTTTATTTACCATTTTATATTATTTTTAAGCACTAACCTATTGTCTCAGTGCCCAGTGCCAATTGATGTTTTGTGCGTCTTTTTCACTTTGCAGGTTTTCAATACCAAACGAGGTCCAATTGCCCCGAAACTTTTTGATGATTTTTTCTGGACCAAAAGAACACCAACGAGCATCGAAAGGAAGTTGGAGGCCTAACGAGTGGTCCACAAGCTATCAGGGCGCGGTCGGGGGGCTGATAGCTTGTGCCCCCTCGAGGCTCTCCCGACTCCGTTCTTCGGCTTATAAATTCTTATTTACCCTAAAAACACCAGAAGGGGTCCTGAAACACTTTTTACGCCATCGCAAGTCTCTGTTCTGATGGGATGCCATCTGGAGCTCTATTTTGGCACCCTGTCGGAGGGGGGTCGATCAAAGAGGGGCTCTTTATCAACCTTGCTAGTCTCACAATGATGTGTGAGTAGTTCACCATAGACCTACGGGTCCATAATCAGTACCTAGATGGCAATCTCTCTCTCTCTCTTTGATCTTTAATGCAATGATCATCGCATCTTTGCTTTGATCCATATGATGTAATTCCTTTTGTGTGGTGCTTTGTTGGGATCCGATGAATTGTGGGTTTATGTTCATATTATTCCTGATGAATATCTGAGTCGCCTTTGAATACTTATATGATTCTTATGTACATTATTATGATAGCTTCGTAGTTCTCTCCGATCTATTGAAATAGTTTGGCCAACTAGATCGGTATTTCTTCGGTGAGAGAGGTGCATTGTAGTAGGTTCAACCTGATGAGTTTCTATATCCTAGTAACGGAGGGGGACAAGATGTGTCTTTGTGTTGCTTCTACTAAAGAGAAAACGATGGGATTTATTCATATTGCTTAAGTTTAGTTTGTCTACATCATGTCATTTTACTCCATGCATTACTTCGTTCGTCATGAACTTAATACGTAGAGAGGCAAACATAGAAGCGCTCTTGAAGTGAAGTAATTGTAATAGGTGCAGGCAGGAGTCAACCTATTTGTTTATGGACGTGATGCTTATATACACATGATCATTGTCGTGAATATCGCATAACTATCTGCTTTTCTGTCAGTTGCCCAATAGTAATTTGTTTATCCATCGTATGCTATTTTTTATGAGAGATGCCATTAGGAAAAGCTATGGCCCCCAGATCTATTCACAACATATTGATAAAACATTCATTACCTCTCTGCCATTTATTTGTTTTAATTTTATCTTACTATCTACAATTATCTACGCACCTCACTTGCTTGCAAATAATAAGACAAGAGGATTGCCAACCCTCTTGTCCGCGTTGGGTGCAAGTTGTTTGTTCTTTTGTGTGCAGCCACTGAAGACGGTTGTGGTTGATATTCCTATTAGTTCGATAAGCCTTGATTTCATAACTGAGGGAAAGACTTACCCACTTTGTGATGCGATAACTCGTTCCTCTTCGGGAAAAACCCAACGCAGATCACGAGTATCACTTTCTCACTGTTATAATTCCTAGGGGCATTTTGGTGGTTGAGGTCATGTTGTTTTTCTTAACATAATTACTTAGGGAAGATTTGCAGCCTAACCAACAATTTTGTTTTACATTTGAAGAAATATTTTATTTGACTTTATTTAAATTTTAATTTGACTTTGATTTTTATCAAGTGATAATTTGGCTTAGTTAAACATGATGACATAGCACCTTTAGTGTGAGCTCACTGTAGCATGACTCTGGGGTGTTACATTTTTCCTCGGTCAGGTCCATCTGAAAAGTCTATGCAAATATCCCAAAATTGGTGTGAGCAACCAAATGCGCCATATAGCTTTCTACCTCGGACTACATCAATTTTGAATGAGGCTAACCTAAACCCGATGATGGAAGCAAGGTAGTGATTGTCTCAATTCATGTAAAAATGTATTAAGAACCAATACAGTTTCTTTGGTTTTCTAAAACATTTGGTTTTGTTTGATGTCTTATACTTTATTGTGTTTGATCATACGCTTTGATTGTTGACGTTATTGTTTCCTATCCTTGAGCTATGTGTATGATGATCATTCACTTATTGTTTGGTGTTATGTGCATTACTATTCATTCATATCATTTATGTGCACCACCAAGTTGTATGTGACATGGAAGAGTGACCCATGATCTTAATCGATTGTGCATTTGCATTCAAACGCAAATTTAAAATAATGCAAAAATTTAGGAGGAGCTCTTGCTTATCACATACTTCTCAAAGCGAAGATGCTAAAGCAAAGATGTTATTCATTGATTATATCTTATGTCGAAGCATTGATCTATATGGTTTCATCAATTACCAAAAAGGAGGATATTGAAAGCGTAATTTCTTCCTAAGGTGGTTTTGGTAATTAATCACAACATATGTGTCATTGATCTAATGATTCCATCTAGTATATTTCATGAAAAGTTCAATGATGCATTCGCTAAGGATTGTAAGGAGAACCCCTACATGCAAGGAGCATCTATTGGGAACAAGCTTTAAGACTCTACATTTTATATTTTCTGGAAAAAACACATTTGAGTCCATAGGAAAGCCAATACTATTAAAAGGGGATGAGGTGACTATGTTGATCTCGCTGCTCAAGTGCTTAGAGATAGCCACGAAAAATACTCATGAAATTTTCCCACAAATATTTTTTCATAATCCACAAAGTCCAAAATTCGGTGCCACCAAATTTTTTCCATTCGACCCTACCGAGTTTTACCTCACACAGATCCCATGCCAAACCCTAGCATCTCGCTGACCCCAACTGTCATTTCGGTGCAACCGAAATTGGTGCCCCGGGCTCAGGTAACCAACTTCTCAAAATTGGAATTTCTAAGTTTTGAGAATCGGTCTCACCGAGTTGTGGAAAATGACTAGGCCAGCAAAAATCGGTACCACCGAGATTCATATATCGATCTCACCAAAAATACAAAAGTTGCCACATTTTACACTAGTCGGTACCACCGAGTTTCACTTCGGTTTCACCGAGTTGAGCAATAATGTTGTAACGGTTGGATTTTTTGAGATGACTATATATAACCCTCCACCACCTCTCACTCATAAAGGAAGCATTCAGAACGACCCAACAATTTTCATATCCATTTTTCTGAGAGCGCGCCACCTACTCATGTGTTGAGATCAAGATATATTCTAATCCTACCATTGCAATCTTGATTTCTAGCCTCCCAAGTTGATTTCCACCCAATCAATCTTTTCTATCCAAGCCAAATCTGTGAGAGAGTGATTGAGTGTTGAGGACAATCTTTTGAAGCACAAGACCAAGGAGTTCATCATACTACCACATCTATTACCTTTTGGAGAGTGATGTCTCCTGGATTGGTTGGGTGTCGCTTGGGAGCCTCCTACTTCGTGTTGTGGAGTTGAACCAAGAAGTTTGTAAGGGTAAGGAGATCGCCTACTTCGTGGAGATCTACCCCGAGTGAGGCTAGTCCTTTATGAACATAAGTCGTGATGGAATAGACAAGGTTGCTTCTCCATGGACCCTTCGTGGGTTGAGCCCTTCGTGAACTCACGCAGCCGTTATCCTCCGTGGGAGGAAGTCTCCATCAACGTAGGCGTACGATAGCACCACCTATCGGAAGCACACCAAAAAATACCGTGTTAATCTTTGTGTTTGATCTTCCTATCCCTACCCTCTATTTATATGTGCATGTCTTTACTTTTCGCTGCTATACTCTTAGACTTGCATGTGTAGCGTGTGTTTGCCTTGGTACAATTTGGTCAAGTAGCATAGTACATACTTTGAGTTGGAGCATCTTGGCGGTGGAGGTCATGTTTCGTCGGTGTCAGCATTGTTATTCTTTGAGCGGGTGGTGAAGATAGGACAAACCCGTTTTTTTATGTTCTTCCAATGACAAGTGGACCCCACAGGCAACACATGATGATAACATTATCAAACAACGCCGTTATATGAGATATGTTAAACGATGCCACATCAGCCTAACAAACGAAGCCCATGTGTCATAAATGTGCTCAATCGAGCCAAATTGATCGATCAATGGTTTTTGCAAATCAATTACACAAGACGTGATATTTTTTGCAACAAAAGTGTAGCATAGTATTTTCTGCTCACCTAACCTTTAAAATGTTAGTTTTCTGCAATTTACTCATAGTATTTTCGGCGAAAAAGGATTTTCCCCCGCTTTATATTATATAAAGCCTCGACCAAAGCATACGAGACACCAAAATGTTCAACGCACCCAAGCAAACGCCAACTGACACACAACCATGGCCAAAGTACAAATGAAAATACAAAGTCTTGCTGGGGGAATAGCACAATAATCCCCAAGACAGAAATAAGGACAACTAGGCTAATCCGGGTCTGACTGAGGACGAAGCAGCGGAGTTGAGATGGACAACTTTGGTATTTGCATACCATGACTTTGGTTTGCTTGCTCCTGTGGGTGTCTCTATTATCATTTGCATTTGTTCAGACACCTACGGACCGGAAAATGCAACTTACTGTTTGGCACAAAAAGACGTATACAAAACTACACAGTTTTTTCTGAAACACATAAAGGTTTTGTGGGATATTAAGGACCTGTTCGGATCCACTCCACTCCACAACTCCGCTCCGGGAGCGGGAGGAGCGCGTCGAACGCTGTAACTCCACGGAGTCAAAAGAGTGGAGCGGAGCCAATCCGAGTCAGATTTGGTGGAGTCGCTAAGGTCGACTCCCCGCGACTCCCTCCCCAAAACATACATGTGCGATCCCCTTCATCCTCCCCAAAACAACTTGCAACATGGAACCCTAGCTCCCTGCCGCCGCTACCCCTGCTGTCAGATCCTCGCCATCTCCTCGTCTGGTCGTCCCCCTCCTCGCCATCTCCTCGTCCCCCTCCTCAAGCGGCTGCGACCTCGCCATCTCCTCGTCGCCCACCTTCTCAAGGCGGCTGCGACCTTGGCCTCCGGCGGCTGAGATCAACAGGGCCTCGTCCTCGTCTCCGGCAGCTTGGATTCATCGTCACCAAGGTCTGCATCCAGGCCCACGACACATCCAGCAAGGTGAGATCCATATCTCCTCACTGCACCCTTGTTCCTCTATCTGTTCTTGATTCATATCCCTGATTAGTTGTATATGTTCTTCATTCCAGAAAGGATTGGTGTGTTCTTGATTCCAGAAAATATTAGTTGTAGATGGAACCTTGCTGACAAACGCTGCAGCAGCAGCAGCGTTTTAGGCCCGGCAGATTCGGCAGCGTTTTAGGACCTCGCTGACAAACAATAAATTTTAGATGGTATTCCATCGTTGGTACCAGTTTGGTCTGTGTAGTTTGATGTGTGTGCATGAATTGGAATCAGGCAATCACCGTTGCTGTTAACTTGGCTGCATCTCTGTTACTACGAACCTTAGTGTGTAATTTTCTTAAAGAATGTCTGCCTGTTTAGGTCTGTGTAGTGTGAAGAAACGTTATCTGGATTTAAATGGATCTGAAGAAACGTTTCTGCATCTCTGTTACTACGATCCTTACTCTGATTCAGGTCTGTGTAGTGTGAAGAAACGTTATCTGAATTTAAATGTGTTTCTTCAGACAGTCATACTGATACGTGTTTTGTCTGAATTGGTCTGAGTGTTGTTTCATCGGTTGGTGCGATATTATCTTTAGTGTGCAGAGTTAGTCCCAAATGAAATCTTACAGTACTATTTATTATTTGTTCGTACTAGAGTAGCTTTGCTGATTCTTTTTCGCCATGGTCTTTGCTAGCATGTAACTAGGAGCCTCGTTGATGATTTTTCATCAATACGTGTTCACTTGTAAGGCTTGCAATTAATATGTAATTTTCTTGAAGAATGCCTGCCGATGGGAGTGATGACAATACTACGATCTTGACCGAGCTCTTTGTCCAACAAGTGCGTGCTGGCAACAGGCCAGACAAGCACCTGACTCCAAATGCTTATGAGGAAGTTGCAAATGATTTCAAAGTCAGAACAGGTCTGGAGTACACCAGGCTCCAACTGAAAAACAAGTGGGATAAGTTGAAGGCTGATTACAGCAACTTCAGAAAACTCAAGTTGAAGGAGACTGGTGGTGGGTGGGACTATGAGAGAAACACTGTCAAACAAGATGCTGAATGGTGGAAGAAAGCAAAAAATAGTGAGTCATGACTTTTCCTATTTGTTCTTACCATATAAGCAATTGTTCGCGGAGTAGTGATGCTAATCAATCTTTGTTTTGTTTTATTTCAGGACATCCCTGGTTGTGGCAAGTTTCAAAAGCGTGGACTTCGAAATGAGAATAACTTATCTATCATGTTTGGTGATATCACGAGTGATGGTACAGATCATTGGAATCCCGCTTCAGGCACCATTCCCCAATCTAGTAGTGCAACTTCAGTTTTCAATGTGGACAACATACACGATGTTGATCTGGAGGAGACACAAACATGTGAGTCGCATGCTGATGGAAAAGGGAAGGGACTTGGCAGGGTTGTGGATGGCAATAACAAGAAGCAGAAGACCTCACTTGTTATACAAGAACAGATAACCAGGGTTGGAGATATCGCAGAGAGGACCCAATCTAGATTTGAGTCATACATGATGAAAGAAGAAAGTTCATCGGTTACTTCTGTGATGGATCTAGTTGTTGAGTGTGGTGCAATAGTAGGCAGTGATGAATATTTCATTGCTAGTGAACTATTTGTGAAGAGAGAGCAGAGAGAGATGTTCCTGCACATGACTGAAAGTGTTGCTCGTTTTGATTGGTTGCGTAGGAAATACAACACCAAGTATGGGCATTAGATGCTAGTAATGTCGTTTCTACCTATTGGGATGTAATACTAATTTAAAGTTTGAACTTCATTATGTACTCTATGGTTTGCCTGTAAGACTATTTTGGTTTGAACTTCATTAGTCTTTTCTTCCCTTGTTTTAGATGTGTGCCTTCATTTACCTTGTTTCAGCCGTGTCTTCAATCTTGGTAATCTTACTTGTGTTGCTTCTATCTTGGTAATCTTGGTAATCTTGTGTTACATTCTTACTTATCTTCTTGTTGTGACTAATCTGGTTGATAATTGAGTACTAATTGTTGTTACTTGTGTATGTTCAGATGCCATCGGATAGTGACAATGATAGTGATAGTTATGAAGAAAGGAAGAAGAGGGTATGCCACCATGTTCAATCAATGTCCAACATATATGTCGGTGCATCAATACTTGCAGGGAAGTATTGTGACAACTATTTGATCAAGGTAGACCCAAGGAATTCTATTCTCAGTGGGTTCGGATGGCTACAGGAGACAGTGGCAACACCTGGAGAAACATATACAATGTTGAGGATGAACGCTCGCCTTTTCTTTCAATTGCATGACTTGTTGGTCAAAAGGTATGGCTTCAAATCAACCTGTTTCATGAGCAGTTATGAGGCACTTGCAATGTTTTTGTGGACTTTAGGGGGTTGTGAGTCTAATAGGAGAACACAAAACCGTTTCAAGCACTCGGGAGATACAGTCCATCGTAAGTTTCATGAGGTTTTGCTCTGTGTGATCAAGATGGCAGCAGATTACCTCAAACCTAAGGACCCAAACTTTAGTAGTGTGCACCCAAGGATTCAAAAGGATAGAAGGGCTTATCCACATCTTAAGGATTGCATCGGTGCACTAGATGGTACTCATGTCAGAGCTTCTATTCCTGCTGGCGACCAAGTTAGATACATTGGAAGGTCGGGATCAACAACTCAAAATGTTCTCGCAATATGTGATTTTGACATGCATTTCATGTACGCATCAGTTGGCCAACCTGGTTCTATGCATGATACCAGTGTCTTGTATCATGCTATTGAAGCTGACAAAGATACCTTTCCTCGTCCTCCAAAAGGTTAGTAGTTCCTATAATAGTTTTGTTTATTCAAATTCTTTATAAAAAAATCATAGGCCTTACATGCAATCTGCCTGTTGTTTGTAGGTAAGTACTATCTCGTGGACGCGGGCTATCCTAATAGACCTGGATATCTGGCACCTTACAAGCGAGAGAGGTACCATGTGCCCGATTTTCAACGAGGTGTGGCACCAAGAACACCTACGGAGAAATTTAACAAGATACACTCATCCAAGCATAATGTGATTGAGAGAGGGTTTGGTGTGTGGAAAATGAAGTGGCAGATTTTACTAAAGATGCCCAATTATTCGGTTGAAACTCAGAAGATGATAGTGGCTGCAACTATGACCCTTCACAATTATGTTCGATATCATGGTAAGGGTGATCTTCACTTTCTTCAAGTCGACATAGATCCCAACTATGTCCCAACTATCCCTTCAAGGTATCAACGGTACGCCATCCCTTCAAATGCATCAGACGCGTCAACCTCAGAGGCTAGCGATAAAGACATGGACATGTTTCGTAATAAACTAGCAACTGATATTGCTCTTGGTTGGTGACTTTCGCTTCTGCTATAAATGTGAGTACACACTAGTTTCTAACCCATGTATGTGTTTATATTTGTTAGAGTCCTACAGTTTTTTTTGAAATATTAGCCACAATATTACTTGTCATTTATTTCCTTGTGGCAAGATGCATCAGTCTAGAATCTGAAAGATGTTGTTAGCTAGTTCATTGATTACCTGATTCTACTTCTTTCACATATTTCATCTGTTTTTGTACCTACTAATAAATTTGCAATTTTGTAGGTGCAATTTTTTTGAAGCAGAGTATATATGTTTTTGGTTCAGTTCAAGCCATCACCAGTTGCCACAATAAAAAAGAAGCAAGCGAAACAGCTCGAAGCGCTAGCTTCGCCGCGCCTGCGGTTTTGCTGATGCTGTTGTGTATAAAGATTTTCATGTGTTGAAAATTGTTTATCTAGGAGCTTCACTAGGACAAGATTGGTGTCAACAGAATTCATGTGTTTACGTGGCTTTTGTTCGTGTTTGTCATCTGAAAATCCCTTCTGTTTATATTGCTAAAATCCTGTAATTCCAGGAAATTCATGTTAAAGTGCTCCTGTGCGATAAATTTCATTACGTGTGAAATTTTGCACAAAGAAATCATGTGTGAAATTTCTGCTTCATTTGAGTAAACTCGGCATTATATGTAATTTTGTGCATCCTTGGCACAAGCAAACTCATGCTTGCATTGATAAGTGTCAAATCAGATTGATGTGTGATGGGGAGCCAGCAATCCAGAACATGGAGTGGAGTTTGTTGCCGAACAGGTTGCCAGCTCCCGATTTATCATGAGGAGCAGCTATCTAGGAGCGGGGAGTGGAGCTGAGAATTTGATGGAGTGGAGTGCATCCGAACAAGCACTAAGTGATCCAAACCTCGATTTCTTTGACTACAAATAATTGTATTTTGTAGGGGATCTACCACTCAACGACGAAAGTGATGTCCCTCGGGGAAGAATTTTCAGAAAATCGCACTTCAGCCGATTGTAGCAATGTTGTCCTCTTTGGCGTGGCCTTTTGGGCCTCCTTGTCTTGGCTTTATGCATAAACTCTCTTTTCCCTCTAATATATTGCACGGATGGAGCTCCTGCCTTTCCTGGAGGAAAAGAAGACAGTATCCTACCTCTGTCGGTGTTCATTGGCTTCCCTGGTTGGGAGTGTGAGTCAACTCATTGTCTCCTTAACTTAGGATGAATGATAATAGAACCATTTCATGACAAATAAAATTAGGAGTTGCCCTACTCAATTGGAAAAATATATAAGAAAAAACCATGTGAATATGGTGCCAAAATGACATGATATGCATCCTAGTTAGTCAATAAATAAACCGCAAACATTGTCAGCACAGATTTGGAATTTTCACTGTGCACTTGAGTAACTTACCACGACACACTGTGCAACTAGATCTTGCATTCCCCTCTGCTTGATGGCCTTCAAACTCTAGGTCATGGTCAGCGAATAACAAATCTTCTTTTGATCACAAGGTACCAACTATTTTTTTAGGGAACCTTGTCACGGGGAAGAGTGATCCTGCAATTTCGTAAAGAATAGACCAATTTATAAGAAAAACTAAGCCAAAAATCACACAAGATGTAATTTATTAAGAGATATTCACACAAAGTCGCCCGACAAAAAGAAGAAAAAGAAACAAGAACAACAATGCCGACACCGACGAAACATGACCTTCACCGCCAAGATGCCCCCAATTCAAAGAGAAGCATGTGGGTTCTTCGGTGATGCCTTCAAGAAAAAAACGACATCTGTGGACACTGTCGCCGCCAACATCGACTCTTGTCGGAGGCTTAAGCATTTGCCTATAGCCACCCAAAACCTCCTCCCCCTTCCCAAACCTTGAGAAAATGTCGCCCATGCTATCAGACACCACGACAAGCCTAAGAACTGGCCAACTCCATTCTAGTGGAGAGGAGGTGCCATTTAGCAACTGCTTCGAAAAAGGAGGGCACCATCGTGCCATTGTCGCAAGCATCCATCAAGCCTATTGAAACACAAGGCTTTTGTCGAGTGTCCTACTACGCCCCTCTACCTGCTCGAACCTCGGGGAAGGGGTCCAGCCATTGCCCGCGACGCACCTGCAATAGCAGACCATGGCCTCCCACCACGCTGCACACATCGCCCTTCGAGGAGCCGAACGGTTCACTAGTTGGCACCGCAGGATCCATTGACCACCAGAGACAGTCAAGACAAGTAAGTCCCGTTGTCGCCAATTACGTCCGGGCTTCACCTGGTGGATTGACGACGAGAGAAGAGGTGAGATGTAGATGGGCGGGGAGGAAGGGCAAAACCGTCGCCACACATGACGTCTAGGGAAGGGGGGGCGACTAGGGGTAGTTGGAATGCATGGTATGAAATCACAAATTCACAAACCCCCAAAACACAATCACATAACGCAAGCACGCCCCTCCCACTTTCTGAGGGCATCTCCAACAGTTTGTTGGTTAGCTTGTTGGTAAAATATGCCATGTCATCAGCCAACACCTTAACATACAATTACTCCAATGGGTTATATCTAGTTTGCCCAATAAGATGTGAGGTAATAAATAAGGTGCTCTCTCATTCTACATTGGAGCTTGTGCAAGGGTGTTGGTTAATTTACATACAACCTTGTTCTCTTTCCTCATTTATTGCAATGACACATCATCAAAAATCATATGTGTCAAAATTACCAACAACTATCTTACAACCATTGAAGATGCCCTTACAACCATTGAAGATGCCCTGAATCCCCTCACTTTCACCTGTTCCTCCCACAGCCAGCTCCAACCATTTCCTCCCACACGAACACGAGCGAGACGAGAGTCATGGCTAGGGTTTTCCTCACCGCCGTCGTCGCCGCCGGCCGCGCCGTCGCCCGCGCGGCCTCTCGGGCGGGCAAAGGGCCTCTCCTCATGGGCGGCATCATCATCACTGCCTACGTGTACCGCGAGCACCTCCGCCGCCTCGCGCACCGCCTCTTCGCTTCTCGTCCCGGGTCAGATCGGGCTTCGAGGCGAGTCCCTTCCCCTTCGATTTCCTTCCTTCTGGTTCGGTTTCGTTGCGTAGCTTCCGCTGACACGGATCTACAGGATCAAGGCGGCCCGCGCGGACAACAAAGGGGCGCGGAAGGTCCTGCAGGCGGCGCACCGCTTCTACACAAAGAGGATCGGGTCGGCCCCCCGCTGAATATCAGGTTCGATTTGTTTCCCGATTGCGCGTCTCGGGTTGGTGCGGCTTGGAGTCTAACGTGGTCAATTGATTGAGTGGGTACGGATCGACGGATGTGAGGTGATTTGTACGCGCGTGTGGTTTAGATTCGAGCCAGCAATGTTTTAGGACTTTTGCCAAATTCGGCTTGTAGTCAAACCAATAAGGAATGAATTCTGGTCGGCCCGCCCACTGCAATAGACAACCGCTTACCAACCTTCTTGTATCTCAATCTCGCACCTTTTTTTAACCCAAAATGCTTTCCACTGTTGCAAAAGATTTTGTGAAATGGGGGTAGTCAAGTATGCAATTCAAACGACCTGTACATTAGATTTTAGATTTTCGTGATTTGGTCGTACGGTGTATAAAGTCTTGACAAGAGATGATGTATCGCCGTGCATCTCTGCTTCCTTTCACTTGAAACTGCAGGATTTTGTGTCAGGCAGCATGCTGGTGTTCTGTGTACAGTGTTCTGCTGTTCTCATTGAGGATGGGACATGTCTTGCTGTAAGCTGTTCTGGTGGAGTGCAAAACCTGCCCTCCATGTACAACTTAATTTGTTACCTTTTCTTGAGCACAGGCTCTACAATTGTTTTATACAATATACATAAATAATACACCTTATATTCAGGAACAGAGGGAGTATGAATAAATGTTTTCACAATTTTCTCAAGCTTGGGTATGGATTTTTGGTGAAGTTTCAGTTATGGGCTATATTTGATCATGAGATCAGATTTGCATTCTTGTTTGTCATGACAGCAGCATACAGTTTTGAGATCTGGAATGTACAATAGTGACACGAAGTAGGATATTGGATGTTCACTAGGTGGCTGGCGGTGGCTGAGTATATGGTGGTGATAGATTGCAATAGTGAATTATGCCATCATCTATTGCTGTCTTGTTTGAGATGGTATGTAGTCAAATCCTGCTTTTGAGCTAGGGTGTAATCAGATGCAGCGTAATTGGGTAGCGGGGCTCATTTGGTTTGTGTGTGCTGGGCGTGACGCTCCTGGCCTGGAGCCTCCCTCAATCTGCAATATCTTCTATGTTTCTTTTCTATGGGCTATATTTGATCATGAGATCAGATTTTGCATTCTTGTTTGTCGTGACAGCAGCATACAGTTTTGAGATCTGGAATGTATAATAGTGACATGAAGTAGGATATTAGATGTGGCTGAGTATATGGTGGTGATAAATTGCAATAGTGAATTATGTCATCATCTATTACTGTCTTGTTTGAGATGGTATGTAGTCAAATCCTGCTTTTGAGCTAGGGTGTAATCAGATGCAGCGTAATTGGGTAGCGGGGCTCATTTGGTTTGTGTGTGCTGGGCGTGACGCTCCTGGCCTGGAGCCTCCCTCAATCTGCAATATCTTATATGTTTCTTTTCTATGGGCTATATTTGATCATGAGATCAGATTTTGCATTCTTGTTTGTCGTGACAGCAGCATACAGTTTTGAGATCTGGAATGTATAATAGTGACATGAAGTAGGATATTAGATGTGGCTGAGTATATGGTGGTGATAAATTGCAATAGTGAATTATGTCATCATCTATTACTGTCTTGTTTGAGATGGTATGTAGTCAAATCCTGCTTTTGAGCTAGGGTGTAATCAGATGCAGCGTAATTGGGTAGCTGGGCTCATTTGGTTTGTGTGTGCTGGGCGTGACGCTCCTGGCCTGGAGCCTCCCTCAATCAGCAATATCTTCTATGTTTCTTTTCCTAGACTAGCAAATGCATCATGAATAAAGCGTGTGGCATCAAGCTTCCTATCACCATTTGCTTCGCTAACCTTGCTGCTGTAATTCAACCCTGCCAGAAGAACAACCGGTCACAGCTCCTGTCATGCTCAAACTACTACTGTGATTGGTCATGTTCATGGAGTAGTACTAAGTATGTATATGGTGTCATATTTCACTCGTGTCTTAGACATCGACCTGTGAGCTGTTCCTCTAATATCTATGGCGGGGTTATTAATGTTTGCCTCGCTGGTGTTTATTTGTATGGCAGCTGACTTTGATTAAATTCTTTGGTCCATATCCAAACCCCATCGAAATCAATACAATAGTAAATGTTTGAACAACTGTAAAGGCTGCACATGCAAATGAGATCAAATCCGGACCGTTGGTCGGTGTGCCTGTAAATACATTATATCTGAAAGGTTTAGTTGGGTAACCTCTAAGATCAGGTTAAGTTGCCATTACATCTAAAAAATGAGCATATAAATACAACACATCTGAAAATATGAAATCAGTCTCAGAGACAAAAACAACTTTAATAATTAACTAACATGTGAATTTCTGTTGGCCTCTCGGTGAAATCTGAACCACTAGCATGCATCGTTGTAATCAGTTTAAGGGTTTCTTCCTTTCATTTGATGTATCTTGTTGGTCTCTCTGTGAAATCTGAACCACTAACATGTAACTTTTCCTTATAAATTTTTGCAGGCCTACTGGAATACGGACATGGACATAGTGGACAGAGGGGTGGTTTACAAATGGAGATGAAATTTTGGCTAAGGAACTTATGGGTTTAATCGAATTCCTGCTATCATGTTATGATCGCTGAATCTAAGACTTGTGCCATCATCTATTGCTGTTGAACCAGTGGACCAATGTGGTGATACAGCGAATGTTGCGATGAGAAATTTTGCAATAGTCATCTGTTCCTGTCAAAACTGCTTGTTTGAGATGGCTCAAATCCTGCTGGTAGTGTTTGGGTGTCATCTGTTTCTGGTTGACCTTTTTTGAGCTAGGTGTTATTTGGTCCGCTTGTGCTTGGTGTGACAGCTCCTGACCGTGTTTGGTTCGCGACCTGGACCATCCAGTGGTAGCTTGGCCAGGACCTGTCACAGCAAGTGAGGCGTGGAAGCTGTGCTAGGTCCTAATTCGGCTTAGGATAAGAGTAGGGTAGCTAGCAGTACGGCAAGTGAGGTGCATTTCCACATTGCCGCAGTCTATGCTGGTGGTGGCCATGGCCGTGGAGGCGGTCGTAGCTGCAACCAGGTGGTGCGTGTCATCATGTGGTAACGAGTTTAACTATCATATACTAGTATCATGCATATGATACTAGTGTATATGACATTATTTAAATAATGCATATTATCATAAGTTAGTATCTAGGTTGTTTTATTAATTGTCATGCATGACACAAATTAGTACTTAATATGATACGGTATCATAATATGTTACCACATCCTCTCTTTCTTTATTTAATGATGTGTCACATCATCAAATAAGCCTAATTGGCATGCATGATACTGTTTATGATACTTTCATTACGACCAACCTAATCTAGGTGTTCTATGAATGTAACTTGCAGTGTGACTAATATTCCACTCCTAGTTAATGATGAAATCGATTCTTCTTAATGTGTTACTAACTCGCATAGGTATACAAAGCGGCTATTGTGGTGCATTGTCAAGTGGAAAAAAGTGAAATGACAATTTTAAGAGTAGCATAAATTAAACGATCAAAATGTAATTTCCATAGTAAAAAAGAAGACTGGGTATGAAATGGAAAGCAAACGAAAAAGATAGCTCCATGGATCATATCATCTCTGCGCTCGCCATATAGCACGATATTTAGAGTTGAACACTTTCAAATGCATGTCTAGGTGAAACCGTGAGAGCAGATCTCGACAGAGTTGGGGTCACTTCACTAGATCTCGACAGAGTTGGGGTCACTTCACTAGATCTCGACAGAGTTGGGGTCACTTCACTTCTATGACTAAAAGGAACACAAATAATCGAACTACCAAATGACCAGGTGTGATTGTAGCATGCGTACCTTTTTTCTTTACTTCTCCATGAAAAAACGGGCTAATCGGCAAAAGTTATCATCTTTATATATCCATCACAAATATCCGGTTACCGACACGCTGATGAGGAGCTTTACCGCTTCACAATAGCTCAACATGCCAACAAGTGGAAGGGAAGCTACCCTCCATCCTTTATTTACCTTCAAAGGGACAAAAATTGAGGACAAAGAGCAAGAACGGACCCAGATGAACTGGAATTCTACTAATCGGTTTCGCTTAATCGCTAGTTGCACACGTTCCTAATTTGAGAAGAATGCCATGACAGCATAGTGGACCAACCTTTGAAAGTTAAGGAGGTGGAGGAAAGACGAAAAGAAAACATGACAAGGTACACATAATACATTCTTGGGTTAATAAGGTTAACTCGTCGAAGAAGATAAAATGCACACAACGCTTATTGGTTGAGGTCATATGAACTCGTTGTGGCCACGCCAATGATTTCATTCATACCTACAAACCCACTACATATACATTAATAAACAGAGTAAATTCCAACTCCCTAGTGTCTGGGATGAAAGAAATTGCCCGGCCGTCTTAGATAATTGATCATATTGTATCCGGTTTGACATTCTTTTTTTCGCACACACATAAAGCTTACGTACCTTTTCATTGACGTGGAAAGAAGTTCATCAGTTTACATGGTGTAACTCAGTTTTCCAATTTGTACACACCTGCACGGTCCTTACAAATGTTGCCCGCATGCATGTCAGATCTGGTTCGTGATTAGGTGCCACGGTGCAAATGTATCTTGTTTGGAGATTCCTACGTGACCTGTGACCTGGAGCGACACAGCTTTGTTTACCCGAACAAACTAGCAACCGAGCCACCAACGAGCGGCCCTGATTTCTCAGGCAATTGCCATGCCGCTCTAATCCACATGGGAAGCGTCAGTAAGAATACTATTAGCGGTGCATACGCATTGGTGCTGCAAGCAGACCACGCCGGCTACCGATGCTACAAGCGATGATGCAAGATGCTGCGACCCAGTTTTGAAAAGAAAAAAAATGCTGCGACCCAGAGTTGCCAGTGCTGCAAGTATACCTGGGAATTTGTTGTGCTGGGCCGGGCCGAAAAAAGCCCGATGCTAAAAACTCAGGCCCGAGTCTAGCCTGGTCTGATCGTCGGGCCTAATAAATCGGGCCCAAACCCAAAAATGCTCAACACAGCCCGATTGCGGCTAAAATCATGTTTTCGTGAGCCCGGCCCGACCGTCGGGCACAATTTCAGACCCGAGCCCAGTCCGATGGAACAATTAGTTCCGGTCCGGCGCAGGATTTTCGGGTTGGGCCGTCGGGCCCGGCTTTTCATGGCCAGGTCGTGCTGCAAATGAACCATGTCGTCGACCGATGCTGCGATGACGACAATGCACACTGCAAGGGCCAGGCACCACTACCGCAGGGCGGGCACGGAGATGCCACCGATTGTGCAACAGAGAAACACGGTGATGCAAGAGGGATGTGTTGATCCTAAGCTTCTAGAGCATGACAAGTGCCGCTGCGAGATGATGGTTGGTGATGCTGCAAGGGACGGCATCGCTGTGAGCCAAGCTGGCAGAGGTGCGCAGATGTTGCGAGCGGGAGAAGCAGTCATGCGGGTGTGTTGAGAGAGGACGACACAGAGCAGGAGGTGCGGGCGAGGAAGACACATTGGTGCCGGACATTACCGATCAGCCGACCGATGCCTAGCGTTTCCCCCTAAAAAAACCTGATGTCTTTGTCTCGAAAAACAACAGATCATATTATAACTATTTGTGTACACAACATGAACCCGGGTACGAATTTACATCAAAGGCTTTATCGTCCCAGGAAAGAGTATGACTGTATTGTGCGCATCCTCGTTTTGAACAAAAACATGTTTCTCTTCTAAAAAACACATGTTTCTGAAACAGCTCACAAATACAATGTGTATTTATCATTGCACCAAAACTAATACTCCTATCCAAATTATAATTGTAGTGTTGACAGCGAAAATGAGCGGGATGAATAACACACACAAAAAAAAGGAACTATTCACAGCTAGAATTGCTTTTATTAGCCTTTATTTATCTGGTTAAATACGGGATTAAACTTTCATCAAATTACAGGTTCATGTTGTATCGGAAGTCAACAAATTCTATCCGATTTTCTAAAACATGTATTGGTGCACACCAAAGTCTGGTGGCTTGAATCGCGGCGGACAAACATGTAGCGATATAACGAATAAACACCATAGCGCCAGATTAAAATCAAACAAACTAGCATGTCAAATCTACAATCGGACAAGAATACAGCCACGGATCCATGAACAAGCTAGCCGAGTTTATGCGTGAGCGTGACTATGAAATAGGGCGTGAGCGTGACTATGAAATAGGGAGTAGCCTGTTCATGAGAAACAGAGAGGAAGGAAAATCTCCAAGAATCACCATATAAAAGAGAGGCAGAAACAACGAACCTTTCATGGAGTAACAAAAGGGCACGACGAATGATCCTCGAGCAACTGCTGCGCCGCCGCCGGGGCGGAGAGCGGGATCTGCAGGGTTGGGAGACGAATTAGGAGAAGAAAAACGTCGGGGATTAGCACGTCGTGGCTCCTGCCCAAGGGAAGATTACATGGTATCACGGCGTGGTCGATCGTGGCTCCAGAAATCGTCACGGCCTGCTGGATGGAGTGATGCAGAAATAGTCTAGGGTTCCTTCGTTCGTTCGTGAGATCCGCATCGGGCCTGGATGGAGCGAGGCAGGAGATAAGGGATGGGGGGGAAGAGAAAGGAGACATCGGGCCTGACGCGGCTCCGGCGGAAAGCCAAGGCTGCAGATGGGTCCGGCTCCGTCGCGGGCCCGCGTTGTCGGTGGGTATGTGGGTAGGTGCGTTGGTTGGTGACGGGGCTTGGTTCGTTCCAACCAAGGAGGGATCTGAGATCTGACCCTCGGTACCGGAACGGAAAGCAGCTACGAGAGCCTGACGCAACCGAGTGCTAGTGCTATTTGTGGAGGGATCGGCGGTGGCAGGCAGGCAGGTCCCATCGGCCCGTGGACATTTTCTCGTACCAGCGCCCGCGCGAGAGAGAATTTTGCACGCGTTTCCTTCTTTTCCCACTTTCCTTTTTTTTATTTTGTTTTGAGAACTGGCGGGTGTTTAATTACCACGCAGGGGGGAAAACGTGCCATTACCATGCAAGCAAACCAGGGCATTCTATATTTTGTTTTCTTTACGAAAGACAGCAACGCTGTTTTGATTTCACTGGGAGAAGTGAAGAATCAGGAACAAGTGACGGGAGAGAAAACCGTGTCAAGATAACAACCGCAAGCGCCGAAAACAAGAATGAAGCAAAAAGATGTCCTCTCCACGGAAGCATCGACACCTCGCACATGACGGAGGGTGGCGAGTCCGCATCGGCACGGTAAAGGCACGCGCCACACGGTGCATCCAGTGGCGGTGATGTCTACGCAACTCTGGTGGTGTGGCCGGCCTGTCGGTCCAGCATCTCCACCCGCATCCAAGAGGTCCCTCTAATATCATTTTTTATCGGCGACGCGAAAAGAACGATTCAGTTGCATTTCAAGAGCCTTTTTCCATCAGTTAGGTTTGAAATTGGCTCCAGCGGTATCGTGTCGAACCCAACGTGCTGGGGACATTCGGGACGTCGGGAGAAACGTTTTTGGCACGAAACGGCACGAGACGTGTGTGGGCCAGCCTTGTCATCAACTAGGCGCGTTCGTCTCCTCATCGCCTCATTTCTCGCGTGAATCAATGTGAAGGTTGCGTCGCGGGTCAGCCTTCCATTGATTCTTTACGGACGACGCAGTGAAGGAGCGGCGATGCGTATCCCGGCGACGTGTGTCCCGACGACGCACTTCCCGTCCACTCCCGTCACACGTTCAAACGGCTGCCGTCCCGCGTGCCGCCTGCCCCACATGGCGGAAGGTAGTCGTCGGCGGCGAGAAATGTGGAGAAGGGGTGGGGAATTGCGTGGCTCGGCGGCGGCGGGGGATAGGGTTTCGACCTACAAACGCGTCGCGGAACCGTAGATACAGTGGTCGGGGCTTGCGGTTTGCGGGCCGCGGCAAAAAAATTTACGGATCGAGCGAGTATGCGGGCTTTATTCTGACCGGAAAATTGAACCGAACCCGCATACTCGCCGGAATTTTACGGGTTTGCGTCTTTTGCGGGATCTCCTAGAGTTGCTTAGTATAGAGATGGTAGACAAGAAATGAGTGTAAGTTACCACTTTCGTGATAATGTACTTTAACAAACTATATCGTACCCCGCAAAAAAAACTATATCATACACCCTAATAGCCATAACTAATGGATTGTCTCTTCTCTATATATATACACACACCTAAAAAGAATGAAAGGTTCTATATTTGACTTTTTTTTTTCCACCACTTTTTTGTTCAATTCTTCAATTATGATAATCAATCACCTTAATTTACTTATCTTCTGAATCAATTCCACTTCAATTTATTTACCAAATTTGTCACCAAAATATAAAGTAATTCACGAGCAGGATTTGATAAATATTTATTTACACAATCACATTAATATGAGAAGATGAATCACAAAGCTAAATGCTAAAATATTTATATCTTATTGCAACCCACGAACATTGCCGCAGTCTATTAAAAGGTACTTTGTACCACCATGAACCAAGTGAGCCGAGTTACCCATGTTTCCCGGTGGATCCTATTCACTGATCACGAGCGGCAAATGACAGATGACACGCCTGCACGTGAGTTACTTGGCCGGGCCTGATATACTAGTTCCTCGGAGATACGATGTGATGGAGTGCATGAGGTGGTCGAATAATTGCTGACGTGGCACGTCGCTGAGGTGAACAGGCTGCATGTCAAGAGAATTAGTGTAGCGAGTATAAACTATTTATATATTATACTCCCTCCGGTCCTAAATATAAGACCTTTTAGAGATTGCACTATGTACTACATACAGATGTACATAGACTTATTTTAGAGTATAGATTCACTCATTTTGCTCCGTATGTAGTCTTCTAGTGAAATCTCTAAAAGGTCGTATATTTTCGAACGGAAGGAGTAGATTAATCTGCCTACAAACATGTTGCCTTGCATAGTACTCCCTCCATCTTAATTTTTTTGCCTTAGCTTTGTCTAAAGATGGATGTATCTAAATATTAAAACTTGACTAGATACATTACATCTAAATAAATCTAAGATAAGAATTTTAAGACAGAGGGAGTAATTATTATATCAATGTTTGATGTTTTCTATGGTAGTATATTTGTATTGTAGATGTTTAACTTAGAAATGTTTGACCATCACAATAAAACAAATTGAAAATGTTAATTATATTTCGAGATCAGCTGAACATTAATCATCTTTTTTTAAGTCAAGTTACTAATTTAGTTCTTCATTTCGAGATCACTTGAACAGTAATCATCTCCTTTTTTGAGATGACATTAATCATCTTTGTTTTTATTTTATCTTTTGAGTCTAAACACACTTCACTTTATTGATCATGATCCACATACATTGGAATACAAGACAGATTAGGCAGATTAAGGAACCACGCATGACGTCCTAAAGGAAGTCCTAAACATGTATAGCAAGGCTATGAGCGAAAATGGAGCCCGGACTTCATGAAGGACTTAAAAAAAACATGTTTCCACATCATAAAAAAGTCAAAAATATTATACGTATGCAAATACATATATAACACGTCGAGGAAAAAGTTCATGACAATATACTTTAATGTGTGTCGTATACATAAAAAACAAAAATACAAATGAAGAATGACCCTTTTTTGTTGTTCTTGGGCCGGAATTTTGTTATTTTTGTGCAGCTTGCAAAAAGAAAAAAATTTGAACGACATATTACAGATCCACTGCAAATATGTATAAGTTTTCACATATTTATTTTTAGATTTTTTTTGAAACATAAAAATATCATTTTTGAATCTTTTAAATAAAGTCCTTCAATGCCCCCGTCCACCAAAATTTCACACTCGGCTATGAGCCGCTATATTCGACACACGTCCTTCGAAGATGAAGTAGCATCGTTGCAAATGTGTCGAAGTTGCTCTGGTCTCTTTGATTATACTAGCTTACGACCCTCCAGTACCCTAATTTAGGTTGAAGCAATCATCTTTGTTTGTGTATGTAGTGTAGCTTAGTCTAGAAAAGTTTTGCTTGGCGGTCGCTGAAAGTGAAGAGTGTGTTTAACTTTCTTTTCTAGAGAGCTCCAATAGTTTTTAAAAAAAGGAAAAAAAAACAGTTCTAGCCACTCGTACATGGGCCCATTTGCATAGTTGGGGGTGCTAAGCATGTCGGTTAGAACAAGTTCAACATCTCAGCTCCTATTCGGCGGGAGCAACTAATCAAGGGGTACCCTTTGCGGGATCCCCGCAAGGATCACCACGTGTTGCATGTTGGGCATTCCCTTTGCTTTTTTATGTCCGCCATTTCGGGGTTTTAGATGGGATTTTTTCTCGCGGGTTTTAGCTTCTTTATTTTCCTAGGTTTTAAAAGAACAATCGCGCAAAAAAACATGTTTTCCCTCTCTTTTTTCCTTCCACATGGGGCATACTTACTTCTCATGGAAGCATAATTGTGCCTCGCGAAAAGAAAAAACACATGTTTTTTTATGAAAAGCGTAGATTTGCTTATGTGCACCCCCGTAAGGGGGGTTGCTTCCGTAAGAGGCTTAGATTTTCTTCTCATGAAGTCACAAATTTTCTTCTATGGGAGGCACAGCTGACCCTCTTGGAAAAGGAAAAAATATGTGATTTTTCTTCCACTTGAGGCACAACTGTGCTTCTCGTGGAGGCACAAATTTGCTTTCACGAGAAAAGGAAAATACATGTTTCTTTTCTTCCACCAAAGGCACATATTTTCTTCTCGTGGGGCACATATTTGCTTTCGTAGGGTACAATTGTTTAGGGTTTTTGCCCCTCGAAAAGGAATAAAATGTGCTTCTGTCTTGAGTTTTTTCTTTTGGTTTTTTCATGAAAAAATCATCAAAACCTATTAACATGGGATCTATTTTCGAAGATCTCGATGCGGGAAATCTAACGGTAAAAGCGGTTCAGGATTTGAACGCACGGCTTAAAAGATAAACCATTCCAAATAAAATATATAGAAAATGAAAACACATAGGTTGAGATAAGTAGATCACATGCAACGCACCACTTTTGAACCCCTCAGAAGGTGCGGGTGACGTTTGCAAGGGGTGTCTCTTAGCTAGTGATCTTGCTATTTGGCGCTCGTTTGGCTAGTTCAAGCGCAAGTTGTATTATTTTGGGCTAAACAGACATTTATTACTCAATGATGTTTCATAAAATACAAGAAAGATATGGAGGGTTCATCCGTCAAAGATGACGACCAAACTTCTAACCGAAAGCATGTCTAGTAAGGCTATGTGCCTCAAAAATGGTGTCACGCCCTTCAAAGATGATGGAGCACTGTTAAAACTTGCATGTAGTAGCCATGATCTCCGTGATTACATAGGTTCCTCCGGTTCCCTGCTTGATATTATTGACTACTACTTGACAATCTAAAGCAATCATCACATGTGACAGTAATAGGTCTTGTGTAAGAGCCATAGCCTCTCGACAAGCTAGCGCTCCAAGAGATGCAAGATCTATAATCCCGGAGATCCTTATGGCTGAGGCGCCTACATAGACTCCCTATGAATATATGCATACTACACTAAATGCTCCTTCGTTCGCTTCACAAGATACAACGTCATCAGCTCTTATCTTGGCAACACCTTGCACAGGTGGTATCCATCCTACTCATTGATGCCTTGCCACATGGGTAGACGTGGCATGTGTATTCTTATGCTTACAATCATCTAGCTCCTTTATATATTTCATTATGAAGTTATGTGTAGCATGTGTACTATGAGACATATGTTCATGGAGTGTTTGTCATCGAGCATACCATATAGCCGAGAGAGTGACGAGGACTTCGACAAAATTGTGACGTGGTAGCTCTTCTGTTAGCTAGAAAGTCCATCTTTTCACAGTCTCGTTCTATAACTCCATAAAGTGCTTCCCAAGTCAGCATCTTGCAAGTTGTAACGCCCATACGCACCGAGCCACATTACAATGTAACAATTACTGTTGCCAAGAATCATCCACACCACAACGCCCACAACAAGAGGCAGTTGATATTTTTCTGTAATGTAAGTTGTAACAAGTCGGTTGTTGGGAGCGACTGTTGTGCAAGCCTCCACACACATGTTTTGACCTTACTTTTTACGTTTGAATGGGCCTGCCCACGACCGCAAGCACGAGCGGAAACCCTAAACCCTTTTTTCCGAAAACATGTGATTTTTTTCACGACTATGTATCTATTCAAATCCACAAATTTTGCGAACATATGATTGTTTCTAATCTATGGGTTTTTTCAAACTCAAGATTTTTTTTCAAAATTGACGAACTTTTGTCCAAATCTGTGAATATATTTTTACGACATCCGTGAACTTATTTTTCAAAACCGATGAACTTTTTTCAAATCTAAAAACTTATTTTAAAAAATTCATCAAAATTTTTCATATTGTGTTTTTTTTTTGGAAAAATCGATGAACTTTTTTCAAATCCAAAAACTTCTTTTAAAAAATCCATGAACTTTTTCATATTGTTTTTTTTGGAAAATTCGATGAACTTTTTTGAACATTTTTCCCAAAATACTTAAACTTTTTTCAAATTTGTATTTTTTTAATATATGAAAATTTCCCAAATTCATGATTTTTCCCCAGATTCGTATTTTTTCCCCAAAATTAATGTATTTTTTACAAATCCATAACCTTTTCCAATTCGTGAAACTTTTTTTTTCCAAAATTGCAAATTCCTTTCAAATTCGTGAACTTTTTTCTAATGCATGAACTTTGTTGAATTCATAAATATTTTTTATTTTCGTTTCCTTTTCCTCAAAAGTCAATGGTTGACCAGGCAAGCGTCAAATGATGGGTCAATGGTCGATATTCTTTTAGGAAAATCAGTGATTGGTCGTGCATATAAAAACCAGTAGCGACCGGGTTTTTTTGCGTGTGCGTGTGCGTGTACATATGTGTGTGTGAAATTGCTTTTACGGACCTCTCGCTTCACATTGCATCAGGTTATTTCTGAAGTTGTATGCGACCAACTGGCGGCAAAAACAAAAGGATAGGAAAGGAAAGGAGTGAGAACGATGGCTTACATGCATGAGCCACAATCATTGTTCCCATCACGCAGAATACAAAACTCCAGCGTAGGTAGTAGCTATACCATATATTCTACGGTTGCACACCCCAAACTACAGAAAAGGGTGAACACATGCATTGCAACAGCAAACAGGGCAGGTATAGCTTCTTTTTCTTTTGATGGAAATAGGGCAGGTATAGCTAAAAACTTCCACCGGGACAAGTGGGCAACGTGCTGATGGTACTACTAGAAGACTGTTTGTATGCTTGTTGGTCTTAAAGAGAAGCCCCTTTGACACTTTGACAGCAAGGGATCGAGTCGAGTGAGACTCACACGTTGACTAGAGAGCTAGGCACATGGATGGGATGTCCACACGGGTGTGAGACTGAGCACCCCGGCCGGCAGTACATATATGCTCCTTGCTCACGGCCTCAACGCACAGTTCTAGTACCAATCTACAGGAAGGACCTAGCTGCTCTTAAGCCTTAACCCATGGAGAGATCATCGTTCCCTTCAAAGGTTCTCCTCGCCTTCCTCCTGCAGGTCCTCCTGCTCTCTGAACCTCTGGAAGCAAGGGTACTGGGTGAGTAGTATTACATGAGTGCATACGCTATTTGTTCATTTTGTACACATGCATGCATGATTTATGGGTATAGTTTCTGTCCACAAGCATACACGATTCATGGATATACTTTCTTGGTTTGTTGATTTCCCGTCTGGTACCAGGAGAAATTCCCTTACTCTTACTTTTTCCCCACTTCAGGTGATGCATACGACTACAAGCGCATGCTCGCGTCAGGTGTCGATGGAGACGCCGCAGTGCTGCCCGCATCACACCTGAACCTCGCCGATGTTGCAGGGAACAGGCGTCCGTATACGCCGCCATCGCCGAAGGGACCTCCGTCTCCGTCGCCGCACCATCGCCACGGAGATGCGCATGAGCAGCAAAGGTCTCCGCCGGCGTCGTCCCCTACTGAACCTGCACCACCGCGTGATTACAGTCACCAACAGATGATGGATGTATCTCGCGCGTTTCTCCAGGCGATGATGGGATATGTCAGGCAGATGTAACAAACAAGCAAACCAAGTGGCCCTTCGTAACGCTTGAATTTCTTCCGTGAATCTTGTAGAAATTGTTTCGTGTTAACTTTTCACATTTTACTCTTTTCAAGAATATGCAAATTGTGTTATGTTATTACTTCTATAATACGCTATGGTGTGTTTGGTTGACTTGAGTGAATAGTGTCTCCATTTCATACACATCTCATCAGAGCCTGGTTGAGCAAAAACACGCACCAAACCAACATATGCATGTTGTTTGGTTGCCTTCATTGCATCGATGACTATTTTAGGATCGGTTATTTGCTTGCCCGCATTTGTGCTTAAGGGATGAGCAAATTCAAACCACAGTTTTTTGGTTGCATACACGTTTGTGTTTTGCTCACTTTATTCAAATATGGGGGCCTTACCATCATATTAGGGACAACAACACACAAAGCACTAACATCGGATAAACTAGTAGGTAAACAAGACAAAAACAAGCATGAAAACAGCAGATAAACAAGAAACTAAACATCCATACTGCTAACACACATAAGTTTTAAGATAGCACGGGCATCCCTTGCCCCCGCTCCACCACAGGATGCTAAACCCTAGACAAAATATTAACAGGAGGACATAGATGTCTATATTGGTTCCTACATATTTCACAAAGATCTGGACCACGATGTCAAGGATTTAGCCAATCTCGTATGCAGTTCTCTTTATCTCGCGATATGTTAGTTGCCTGAGATTTGATCATTTGTATATCCATGCCTAGTTCAATCTTGTTACCGGTAAGTCTCTTTACTCATTCCGTAATACAACATGTCGTGACAAAACTCATTAGTCACATTCTTGCAAGCTTCTTGTGATGTTGTATTATCGAGGGGGCCCGGATATATCTCTCCATCACATGGAGTGACAAATCCTAGTCTCGATCCATGCAATCCAAGAGACACCTTCGGAGATACATGTGTAGAGGACATTTATGATCATCCAATTACGAAGTAACATTTCGATATACAATAATTATTCATCCGGTGCCAAGGAGTTGCACGATCTCATCGTCTAAGAAATAGATATTTGACATGAAGAAAGCTATAGCAATCAAACTTTGGTGACACGCATATGCTAAGCTTGTGTTGGGTCTTGTCTGTCACGTCATTCTCCTAATGATTTGATCCCATTATCAAATGACAACTCATGTCTATGGTTAGAAAACATTAATCATATTTGATCAATGAGCTAGTCTAGTAGAGGCTCACTAGGGACAGAGTGTTGTTTATTTATCTCACATGTATTTAAGTTTTCAGTCATTACAATTCTAGAATGAATAATAAACATTTATCATGAACAAGAAAAAATGATAATAACATTTTATTATTCTCTCTAGGGCATATTTCAAACAATATCATGCGCTTCTCATTACCCGCGCTACTACTAAGTGCTCCCCAAAGTGCACCCTAGGGTAGGCCGGGATAGGAGAGCACGGTCTAAAACCCGCGTTGCAACTAACAGTATAACAGTAGGGCGGGCACTCGGCCTCGTGCTGCTACTATGGATACACTATGACGCCATGGTAGTTAAGCTACAGTAATCTCATGCTAATGGTGTCATGTCATCAAGATTAACTAAGACAAGTTGATACTTGTTAAAAATCAAAACCAAATTCAAAATTTAAAAAGTAAAGTCAAATTGTTATTCTTCAAAACATAAAAACAAAAATATTCCTAATGTTGCAAATAATCCTTAGTTAATTATGGTGGAGAAACCAACATTTTATAAATTATATAACTACACAAAATAATTAAAACACGGGCCAAAACATTATTTAAAAATATATTTTCTAAGTTCTAAAATTCTAACAACTTTAAATGTCTATCATTTTTTTTGTGTGACAATACTAAATATTGCAAACTATTTGTGTGGCTAGGCCCCATGTTTTACAAAGGTCATTTGTAGGCTAAATAAAATACATAACTAATATTGAAAAAACTCTATACTAAGGGTCAGAGGGGATGACTCAGCCACCTATACTAAGCAGTTTAAAGTGTCGTACTGGAAAGTAGCAGTTCATCAAACATTAGGTTATGCATCAGAAATAGGAGCTATCCATATACCTATTTCAATCTCGTTACCGGCAAGTCTCTTTACTCGTTTCGTAATACAAGATCTCGTGATTTACACTTAGTCACATTGCTTGCAAGGCTTGTTTGTGATGTTGTATTATCGAGTGGGCCCCGAGATACCTCTTTGTCACACGGAGTGATAAATCCCAGTCTTGATCCATACTAACTCCACGGACACCTTCAGAGGTACCTATAGAGCACCTTTATAGTCACACAGTTACGTTGCGATGTTTGATACACACAATGTATTCCTCCGGTGTCACTGAGTTATATGATCTCATGGTCATAGGGATAAATACTTGACACGCAGAAAACAATAGCAATAAAATGACACGATCACATGCTACATTCATAGTTTGGGTCTAGTCCATCACATTATTCTCCTAATGATGTGATCGAGTTATCAAGTGACAACATTTGCGTATGGTCACAAAACCTTAACCATCCTTGATCAACTCGCTAGCCAACTAGAGGCTTGCTAAGGACATTGTTTTGTCTATGTATCCACACATGTATCTATGTTTTCATTCAATACAATTATAGCTTGGATAATAAATGATTATCTTGAAACAGGAAATATAATAATAACTATTTTATCATTGCCTCTAGGGCATATTTCCAACAGTCTCCCACTTGCACTAGAGTCAATAATCTAGTCCTCACATCGCTATGTGATTTACATTGTTATGAATCTAACACCCATACAGTTCGGGTGTTGATCATCCTTCGCTCGTGGAAGAGGTTTAATCAGCGGATTTGCCACATTTAGATCCGTGTGCACTTTGCAAATATTTACGTCCTCTCCTTCGACGTAGTCGCGGATGAGGTTGAAGCGTCGTTTGATGTGTCTGGTCTTCTTGTGAAACCTTGGTTCCTTTGCTAAAGCAATGGCACCGGTGTTGTACAGAACAAAGCTATAGGATTTAGTGCTCTCGGCACAACTCCAAGATCCGTCATGAACTGCTTCATCCAGACACACTCCTTAGCTGCCTCCGAGGCAACCACGTACTCCGCTTCACATGTCGATTCTGCTATGACGCTTTGCTTGGAACTACACCAGCTTACCGCACCCCCATTAAGAATAAATATGTATCCGGTTTGAGACTTAGAGTCATCCGGATTAGTGTCAAAGCTTGTGTCGACGTAACACTTTACGACGAGCTCTTCGTCACCTCCATAAACGAGAAACATTTCCATAGTCTTTTTCAGGTACTTCAGAATATTTTTGACCGCCATCCAGTGATCCACTCCTGAATTACTTTGAAACCTGCCTGCCATACTTATGGCGAGGCTGACGTCCGGTCTAGTACACACCATTGCATACATGATAGAACATATGGCTGAAGCATAGGGGACGGAACTCATGTGTTATCTATCTTCCGCAATTGCTAGGCACTAAGTCTTACTCAATTTTATACCTTGTAACACTGGCAAGAACCCCTTCTTGGACTGTTCCATTTTGAGCTTTTTCAAAACTTTATCAAGGTATGTGCTTTGTGAAAGTCCTATCAAGCGTCTCGATCTATCCCTAATGATCTTAATGCCTAGAATGTAAGCAGCTTCTCCTAGGTCCTTCAGTGAGAAACTTTTATTCAACTAATCCTTTATGCTCTCCAAAAACTCCACGTTGTTTCCAATCAGCACTATGTCATCCATATATAATATTAGAAACGCCACAGAGCTCCCACTCACTTTCTTGTAAATACAAGATTCTTTAACCACTTTTATAAACCAAAATGCTTTGATCACCTCATCAAAGCGCTTATTCCAACTCCAAGATGCTTGCACCAGTCCATAAATGGATCGCTGGAGCTTGCATACTTTGTTAGCATTCTTTGGATTGACAAAACCTTCGGGTTGCATCATATACAACTCTTCCTTAAGAAAACCATTAAGGAATGCCGTTTTGACATCCATCTGCCAGATTTCATAATAAAAAATGCAGCTATTGCTAACATGATTCGAACGGACTTAAGCATCGCTACTGGTGAGAATGACTCATCGTAGTCAACTCCTTGAACTTGTGAAAAACTCTTTACCACAAGTGGAGCTTTATAATTGGTCACATTACCGTCCGCGTTCGTCTTCTTTTTAAAGATCCATTTGTTCTGAATAGCCTTGCGGCCTTCAGGTAATACTTCCAAAGTCCACACTTTGTTTTCGTACATAGATCCTATATCGGACTTCATGGCCTCCAGCCATTTGTTGGAATCCAGGCCCACCATCGCTTCTTCATAATTCACACGTTCATTGTTGTCTAACAACATGATTGATAAGACAGGATTACCGTACCACTCAGGAGCAGTACGTGATCTTGTCGACCTGCGAGGTCCGATAGGAACTTGATCCGAAGTTTCGTGATCATCATCATTAACTTCCTCCTCAACTGGCGTCGCTTCGACAGAGGTTTCCCCCTGCCATGCGCCACCATCTAGAGGGATTAGAGGTTCAACAACCTCATCAAGTTCTATCTTCCTCCCACTCAATTCTTTCAAGAGAAACTCCTTCTCAAGAAAAGCTTCCTTCTTAGCAACAAACACTTTGCCTTCGGATTTGAGATAGAAGGTGTACCCAACTGTCTCCTTTGGGTAACCTATGAAGACGCACTTTTCCGTTTTGGGTTCCAGCTTTTCAGGTTGAAGCTTTTTGACATAAGCATCATATCCCCAAACTTAAAGAAACGACAACTTTGGTTTCTTGCCATACCACAGTGCGTATGGTGTCATCTCAACGGATGTTGATGGTGCCTTATTTAAAGTGAATGCAGTTGTCTCTAATGCATAACCCCAAAACAATAACAGCAAACCGGTAAGAGACATCATAGATCGCACCATTTCTAACAAAGTACGATTACAACGTTCGGACACACCATTACGCTGTGGTGTTCCAGGCGGTGTCAAATGTGAACAATTCCACATTGTCTCAAGTGAGCACCAAACTCGAAACTCGGATACTCACCCCCACCATCAGAACGTATGAACTTGATCTTTTTGTTACGATGATTTTCAACTTCACTCTGAAATTGCTTGAACTTCTCAAACGTTTCAAACTCGTGCTTCATCAAGTAGATATATCCATACCTACTCAAATTGTTCGTGAAGGTGAGAAAATAATGATATCCGCCGCGCGCCTCCACACTCATTGGACCGCACATATCGTTATGTATGATCTCCAACAAGTCACTTGCACGCTCCGTTATTCCGGAGAACGGAGTCTTAGTCATCTTCATTGGACCGCACACATCGGTATGTATGATCTCAATGTTATGTATATGTGTATCATCGCTATCAAGATTCAATATGAACAATCCTCCACATTGGGTGCATGACCATAAAAGATATTACTCATAGAAATAGAACAACCATTATTCTCTGACTTAAACGACTAACCGTCTTGCAATAAACAAGATCCAAATATAATGTTCATGCTTAACGCGGGCACTAAATAACAATTATTTAAGTTCATAACTAATCCTGATGGTAACTGAAGTGAGACTGTGCCGACGGCAATTGCATCAACCTTGGAACCATTTCCCACACGCATCGTCACTTAATCATTCGCCACCTTCGTTTATTCCGCAGTTCCTGCCTCGACTTGCAAATATGAGCAACAGAACCGGTATCAAATAACCAGGCACTACTACGAGAGTTGGTTAAGTACACATCAATAACATGTATATCAAATATACCAGATTTTTCCTTGGCCGCCTTCTTATCAGCCAAATACTTGGGGCAGTTGCGCTTCTAGTGACCCATCCCTTGCAATAATAACACTCTATTTCAGGCTTAGGTCCACCCTTGGGTTTATTCATCGGATTGGCAACAGAATTGTCGCTCTTTTTGGAGTTACCCTTCTTGCCTTTGCCGTTTCTCTTGAAACCAATGGTCTTATTGACCATCAACACTTGATGCTCTTTCCGGAGTTCTGACTCTGCGACTTTTAGCATCGCGAATAACTCGTCGGGTGACTTGTTCATCCCTTGCATGTTATAGTTCAACACAAAGCTCTTATAGCTAGGTGGCAGTGATTGAAGAATTATGTGAGTGATAGGCTCTTGCGGGAGTTCAATCCCCAGCTCAGCTAGACGGTTTGAGTATCCAGACATTTTGAGCACATGTTCACTGACACACGAATTCTCCTCCATCTTGTAAGCATAGAATTTATCGGAGGTCTCATACCTCTTGATCCGGGCGTTCTTCTGAAAGATAAACTTCAATTGCTGGAACATCTCATATGCTCCATGACGCTCAAAGCGACGTTGAAGTCCCGGTTCTAAGCCATACAAGACTGCACAATGAACTACCGAGTAGTCTTCCTTACGTGTTAACCAGATGTTCAAAACATCTTGGCTAGACATAGCGGGTGGTTCATCTCCTAGCGCTGCAGTAAGACATAATCCTTCTTCTCAGCTTGCAGGAACAACTTTAGATTACGAGCCCAGTCTATAAAGTTGCTTCCATCGTCTTTCAACTTAGCTTTCTCTAGGAACATATTGAAATTCAGGGTTTCTACTGCGTGATCCATTGATCTACAACATAAAATATTTCAAAGTGGACTTAGACCATGTTTAAGATAATTAGAGTTTAACTAATCAAATTACTGATAAACTCCCACTCAAAAAGTACATCTCTCTAGTCATTTGAGTGGTACATGATCCAAATTCACTAACTCAAGTCCGATCATCACGTCAGTTGAGAATAGTTTCAGTGGTAATCATCTCTATGCTAATCATATCAACTATACGATTCATGCTCGACCTTTCGATCGCTTGTGTTCCGAGGCCATGTCTGCACATGCTAGGCTTGTCAAGTTTAACCCGAGTGTTCCGCATGTGCAACTGTTTTGCACCCATTGTATGTGAACGTTGAGTCTATCACACCCGATCACCACGTGGTGTCTCAAAACGACGAACTGTGGCAACAGTGCACAGTCGGGGAGAACAAAATTTCATCTTGAAATTTTAGCGAGAGATCACCTTATAATGCTATCGTCATTCTAAGCAAAATAAGGTGCATAAAAGGATTAACATCACATGCAATTCATAAGTGACATGATATGACCATCATCTTGTGCTTCTTGATCTCCATCACCAAAGCACCGCATGATCTTCTTGTCACCGGCGCCACACCATGATCTCCGTCATCATGATCTCCATCATCTTGCCGCCATTGAGGTTGTCGTGCTATCTATGATATTACTACTAAAGCTACGACCTAGCAATATAGTAAACGCATCTGCAAACACAAACGTTAGTTTAAAGACAACCCTATGGTTCCTGCCGGTTGCCGTAGCATCGACGTGCAAGTCGATATTAACTATTACAACATGACCATCTCATACATCCAATATATCACATCACGTCATTGGCCATATCAAATCACAAGCATACCCTGCAAAAACAAGTTAGACGTCCTCTAATTTGTTGTTGCATGTTTTACGTGGCTGCTATGGGTATCTAGTATGATCGCATCTTACTTACGAAAAACCACAACTTAGATGTGCAAATTGCTATTTAACCTCTCTCCAAGGACCACCTCGTTCAAAACCAATTCAACTAAAGTTGAAGAAACCGACACCCGCCAGTCATCTTTATGCAACGAGTTGCATGTCAGTCGATGAAACCAGTCTCTCGTTTGCGTATGAGTAATGTCGGTATGGGCCACTTCAATCCAACAATACCGCCGAATCGAGAAAAGACTAAGGAAGAGCTTGACAAGAAGAAAATGGCTGACAAGTCAAGTACAAACATGCATCAGGTATTCACGGCAAAGGCAGAAAAAGAGAGGAACCAAGCCATGCAAGAGAGGGACAATTAGTAGAAGAGAGAGAGATCATCTAAAGCAAGAGAAAGGAGGCTTGAGTACATGATTGGTGATTTCCCTCAAACACAAAGAGGAGACAAAGGACAAATTAGGAAGCTTAAGGGAATCCTTGATGAAATAGATAAATGTTATATCTTTATGTTTTATGATATTTCCAAATTGAGCTGAGCTATGTTGTGACTTTTTTACGAGTGTTGCTGCTTTTCAAAATTTGCCACTTCCACATAATGATTTGAAGCCATCTACATTACTCCATTTTGAGTCAAAAATACACAAAGAATATTGACAAGTACAGTTATGTGACAATATGTAGGCATGAAGCTCCAGGCTTCATATTACTTCATAGATCATCCATTACAACCACAACAAAATCCACCATTACATTACAACTTAGATTAACTTTGGGCACGTTTCTCACTTAAGAACTACTACAACTTTATAGACCAACAACTTCCTTGTCTCCTAACATGTAAACTACAACAGCTAAGATCCCTACTCAACCAACTTAATCAGTTCTTCATAATTAGGATGAAACAGAGCACACAAAGCACCATGACACTAGCCACCACTAGCCTCATTACCATTAGGATTTCTCTACCCAGTCCAAGCAGCATAGCAGCTTGATGCTTGGTGGCAAAGTTCTTCTCAATAGGGCTGCCAAAACTGACTCTGCATGCATTGCCTCTTACATCAATGCCCCTTCTTCCTGCATTTGCTTCATTCATATTCATCTCAAGCTCTCCCCTTCTATCCTGAGCTCCACCAAATGCATCAACAGTAGCATTACCAACAAGAACCCTAGTTTCAATCAGATTCTGCACATATTCTAGCTCCCGGCACCAGAAATCATAGGTCACCTGCATTTTCAGATCAAACAAACCATATTAGCAAATCATGTGTTATTAGATGAAGCAACAAATCAAGCATTAGCAAATCAGGTGAAAGATCGGTTTTAATGTCAAAATTCGGTAAACCTGTTTAGTTAAATAATTCATATCAAGAGCAAGGGAGCGAAAACAGGAAGCTCACTCTGTGTTTCTTGCGCTTGTAGAGCGCCCAACCATCATGGTCATCAGTGGTCGAGCGGTAGAAGGTCACGGGGTCGCCACGGTCGGGGAAACCGACAATGGGACAACGACGGCGCGACCATGCAGTCTAGAGCGGACGGAGCTTGAAGATGACATGACGACGACCCTTGCACGGCGGAAGCAGAGGACATGGGATGGATGTGATGGTGGGAAGCACGATGACAGTGGATGCGGCGGTTCGAGTGGCTTTAGCGGCGGTAGTGGATGCAGCGGTTCGAGTGGCTACGATGGCGGCAATGGATGCGGCGGCGACCGGTAGCGATGCCGACGACGTTGGTTAGGGTTGAGCGAGAGGGAGAGGAGAAGCGACGGGGAGAGGAGAGATGACCGAGGTGGTGTGGCTGCAGTCCGACCAAGTGGGGGATGCTGGGTGTAAATGCGTGTCAATTTTGCGAAAGCCCCTGGCTTACCAACGTATAGCAGTCAAGCGACGACCCTGAGCTGAGTTGACGGTCAAACGCCACGTGGCGAGGCGAGTCAAACGCCAATTAAGCAAATACGTACACAAAACTGTATATTGGACTGTATGTGAACCTCCATGACATCTATGAGGACCGTATTTCGGCTATTTGTAACTATAACGCTAATGTGTCCACCAAGAAAAGTATGATGACCTCATGAATTTTTCTCCTATTTACAAACGTGGTAAGTCTAGGGTCCCCGAGGTATTTTCCATAAAGATTATATTCAACAACCTTCCATGGTATACCATCAAATCTCAACGAAAGGGTCCCCGAGGTATCTTCCTTAAAAGATTATATTCAACAACCTTCCATGGCATACCATCATAGAATATGGTTCACACAAAGTACTATATGCGGCTTAGTCCATGACACTTTTGAAATTTGATAAAAAAAGTTATTTGTGTGGCATGTCTTTGTTTTTACAACAAATAACATGCAATTTACCTAATGTAAATTTAATAAAAAATAGTAAGCATGGTACATGAAGTTTGGGAGAACGAGATTACAAGAATTTGGAAACCTAATACTTAAAACTCGTAGATGAAGTGCTCTTGCGTTGATGGAGAACCAAGATGAAGCTCTCCTACCTTGATGTAAATATTGTTTGCCATCTATAAATGATAGGAGCTCTATCACAGAGTTCACCACAACAACCTATCCACCCCTTTAACTAAACACACAAATGACTTTGCTCAACTACCTTCAATCCTTCAAAATAACAAGATATTTAAATGTACAATATTGGCAAGTCCATTGAAATGAACTCGTTCCGTTATAATCTCTAACATTGTCCAAAGTAAAATTATTATTTCAGAATCAAGTCAAATTGAATCAACCATACATAAGGGAAGACAACCGTCGCGATAACTTGAGTGCTAATATTAGTGAGTTTGAATTAGCCGCCAACAAGTGTAACTCAGATCTTTATAAGATGATGATATATACCCCACCCATTCCAAATGAAGCGCATAATATGTTTTTCAAAAGTCAAAGAAGCCTATGTTTGACCCAGTTCATAGATAAAAATATAATATTAATAATACAAAAATAGTATCATCATATCGATCACGAGGTACATTTTTTTTTTGTCAGGGTTTGATATTATAGATGTCAATATTTTTTCCCTATAAACTTTGGCAAACATAAGCATTTTGGACTTTTAAAAAACAAAATATGCATCACATTTTTAAATGGAGGGAGTATATAAGAGTAGAGACCTTATTTTTGTTCAATCATTTAAAAATATGGTATCATCCTTGCCCTTGGGCTCTACATTGAATCCAGATATTTTACATTTATTCATACAAAAATATGGTAATACCGTCCTTGCCTTGTATCACCGGCTTCCCACACACACACGCAACCTGCGTATCACTGGTAGCTTGGACCCAGGTGCAGTACCCGGAGAGTCATAAACTTCGTTCATACGGTTGCCTACCCTTTCCGCCATGTCATCGATCCGCGACGAAGCGCATCTGGCCCGTCCATCCCCTGGAGCAGTGAACGGCCGGGATCACTTCACCTTACCGATCCAGGGCACCGGCCTGTCCACCAATCAGCGCGCACCTTCTCCCCACCATATAATCTCGCCGGCCCGGTCCTCATTTCACATCTGAAACTGCAATTCCCCACCTCCGAGCGAAACACCTCACTCCCTCTCTCCCATCCGAAGCTCCAGCCGCAGCCATGGCCCCCAAGGCAGACAAGAAGCCGGCCGCCGAGAACAAGGTGGAGAAGGCGGCGGAGAAGACCCCCGCGGGCAAGAAGCCCAAGGCCGAGAAGCGGCTCCCGGCGGGCAAGACTGCGTCCAAGGAGGCCGGCGGCGAGGCGAAGACGAGGGGCCGGAAGAAGGGCAGCAAAGCCAAGAAGAGCGTGGAGACGTACAAGATCTACATCTTCAAGGTGCTGAAGCAGGTCCACCCCGACATCGGCATCTCCTCCAAGGCCATGTCCATCATGAACTCCTTCATCAACGACATCTTCGAGAAGCTCGCCGGCGAGTCCGCCAAGCTCGCCCGCTACAACAAGAAGCCCACCATCACCTCCAGGGAGATCCAGACATCCGTCCGCCTCGTCCTCCCCGGCGAGCTCGCCAAGCACGCCGTCTCCGAGGGCACGAAGGCAGTCACCAAGTTCACCTCCTCCTAGGCTGATGATGCGTCGCCTGCTGTGACAAATGTAGTGGTCGTTGACTCTGCTTATGTATCTCCAAGTAGTGGTAGTAGTAGCCGCCTGCGTGCTGGATGATTGCCAACGCTTCGTTGGCTTGGCTAGTTTGGTTGTGATAACTGAAGTTGTTGATCTATCTGAATGTTAATGTTGGAGTACTGAATTTCATGGGAATCGCTTAATGCTTGCCGACCCCTCGTTGGTAGTGCGAACTGTTCTGTTGTTCCAACAGAGATTCAGAAATGGTTATGCAATTCTGTGCCATGATTGGTGATTTTGATTTTCACTATGTGCTTAAACTAATCTCTGCCATGATCGTGCCTTCATTGCTGACAATGCAAGTAAGTTTGCAGATTCTTGATCCTCCAGCATTAGGTTCCGTTTCTGCATTAGGTGCAGAATCTAGTCTTCAATTGACCGGGCGTAAATACCTGCTGCCACTGACTGATGATTATACCCGGCAAAAAAGAGTTTGGATCATTAACGTGGCAAAATGAGAATTGTTTGTACTCGAGTAGCTTGGTGTCATACATGAGAGTGTTACCCTGAAAATAGGAAATGTGAGTTGTCCATTTCTTGTAAAGTACCCCCGTTCCAAAATACTTGCAGTGGTACTTTTAGTTTAATTTTGAGCTAAAACAAGATGATGCTCTGTTTTACATTGCCAAACCTGCATGTCTGTTTTCTTAATCTTGGATTACTTATTTATTTTTCGTAATCTTCGATCGAGAAGTTTAAGTTCAATACAAGTGTGCACCTGCGTGACCTAGACAATGTGAAGGCGCAACTGAAAAATGTGAAGGCGCAGCGGTGGTCTCCAAAAGTCAAGACCCTGAATCTGCAGGACTAGGAGGCACCTCTGCCAATTTGGTCATCTTTTGCTTGCCTATGATTTTGCTTTAGAACGCGGAAAGAGACATCACCTCTGCCAATTTTCAGTTGCCTGTTCTGTAAATCAACCAGGAATTACCAAAGTCTGAGTTGCTTAAATCGACCATAACAACTCGAATGTGCGGCAGAGAGTTTCAGGGCCATATACAACCCAAAATCAATCAAATAGTTTGTCAGGTTTGGACGGTTGTTGAATCAAGCAAACGCCCCCCGTGTGGAAATTGTGTAAGGCTGAATATTGTTGTTGTTTTGTATATTGTGTTGTATTGATCTAACCCTTATAGGGGTATATATAGGAGTACATGAGGGGTAGAGGCTTGAAGTACAAGACAAGTTACATGTGGTTTAAACTAATTCTATCTCTATCTCCTTATCTCCTTATCTCTAACTTAAACTCAATTGTTTTTTGGTGTCCTCTAGGCTGAAGAGTATTTTTTGTTCAATTTGTTTTTCTGACTAGTACATTGTTTCCACCTTAACCATTTAACGTTCCCGTTCTTTTTCCGCCCATTTTTTCCCGCTCATATTTTTCCACCATCCTTTTTGCTAGATTTTCCCTCCAACCCCTTACCCTCATTCTATAACCCCGCCCGGTCGCATGTTATCTTCTGCATCTTTCCTTAGCAATATTTCCAGTCATGTCAGGCGACAATTTCCGCGATATTACTCCACTTATGTCTCATTTGCTCTTGTACAATGTCGTCAGAAACCAAATGCCTATTAGGGGAGGTGTGTGTTTTGAAGAATTAGTTTGTAGTGATAGGTACCGTACGAAGTTGGGTAAGTGTTTTCCCCGTCCGAGGCTCCCGAACAAGTGCTCAAAAAGCAACTTAGAGGAGATTCAGCAAAGGTGGGATAGGATTGTTGAACTAAAACATATGAGTGCCCCGCGTTACTGGTAGGCATTTACTTGTTGGCAAACCAAGAATGAGCTTACCACATAAGCAACATGAGCACCACATTAAGGTAATTGATAATTCATTTCAGATTGTACCCAGTTAGATCCCATGCTCTTATGTAATTATTATTTTTATTGTTGTTTCTAATTTTCAGAGGTACCCTACGTACGCGGAATTGTTGAAAAAGAATATCTTCAACTTTGGATGGATGAAGTGTATGTGGGGCCTTATACCGGAGGTGAGGGTAGCACGACAGAGTGCTGCATCAGCGAGGGGTGGAGCTAGCTCCAAGAAAGTGATTGAAGACGTTGTGGATGACTTTATGTCTAAGCAAACGATCTTAGGATAAAGTCAATGCTATTATGCTTTCTAATTATTCTTTTGATGGTGGAGTGCCTACAAACTTGGCACATGCGGGTATACACACAATACCTTGCTCCATTAAATTTTTTTATGTTAAAGATTGTTTTATGTGATTTAGGAGCCGGTGTTAGTGTTTTGCCTTTCTCTCTATATAAAAGACTTGATTTCAGTAAGCTTACACCTACTGAGATACCATTGCAAATGGCTGATAAATCCACTGCTTTACCTATTGGAATTTGCGAGGATGTTCCTGTTGTGGTTGCAAATGTTACTATTTTAACAAACTTCTTTATTCTTATTATGCCTGAGGATGACAACATGTTGAACATCCTTGGTAGACCCTTTTTGAACACTCCAGGGGCTGTTATTGGTTGCAACAAAAGCAAAGTCACTTTTCATATAAATGGAAAACAACATACCGTGCACTTTCCGAAGAAGCAAACTTTGGTTAATAATATAAATATCACTGAGCCAATTGCCACAGTCACCATTGGAGGTTCTAAAATTTCTCTTCCTACTGTCAAGAAGAAGTATTATACCCTTATTGTCGAGGATATGCATATCCCCATTGAGAATTTTTTGTGTAGAAAAATGAATTTCCTAAGGAGAGGTTCTTCAAGCCGAAGCCCCAAAGGAGTTATTGGGAGGATCCAGGACCATGGCATCCATATCTTTCGCAACACGAAAGTTAGGCCATGTGAATGGATACACATCCCTTTCATGAGCAAGGCAGGTTTTCATCAAGAGTTCATGCAATTCATTGCAAATGTCGGGTTGACCAATTTCCTTGCGGATAAGTGTGACCAATACTATCTCCGTATGAATTCCTTTGTGCAAAACTTTTTTTTTAACAATGGGCCTGATACTCCCATGGTACACTTTGACTTATATGCAATGCATTATGATATACCACTATGTGAAATTTGTGAAATGTGATTGCTTCCTTTTGACAGAGCAATGCGTGACCCTAAATTAAGGAGTTGGAGAGCTTCATCCCTACCTTAAATTTGGGAGAAACTAGGGGCGTAGCAAATGCTAGGGCGACCAGTTTATATTTCTTGTCTATGCATTACTTTGTTGTATCCATGGGGAATGTATAACTACTACGAGTGAGAGTGGTGGTCTTAGGGCCCCCACCATTTCTATATTGCATCGCACGCTTTATGGTGATAGCAGTTACAACCTAGGAGCTATTGTCGTACACCACTTGCACCTAACCGAACCAAGGGCAAGGTTCATTGTGGTATTTATGCCACTCGCTTAGCAAGGCACTTTAAAGTGGACATACGCCAAACTGATTACTTATTGCCTAAGGTTTATCTAGATCACCAGTCCATGATAGAGCATAAGTTTACTCATGAACCTACCCCCCGCAGCATATTTGTTTTAACTTAGTATACATCAAGAATACTCATGACCTTATTGTGTTGCATGCACCCTCTTTGTTTAACTATCATGCCAGAAACATATACAACATTTGTCAGTCGACATAATCGCTTATCGAAAGGAGCTGGCTGAGGTGAAAGTCGCTGCTCACACATGGGATGCTCACGTGCCTCAGCCTCAGTACTTTTCCGGACCAGATGGCTACTACGAATGGTGACCACCAAGTTAGGCAAATGCCTAGGCTCGGGGAGTACGTATTTTCCATCGATATTACATTCATGTTCACACGCTTCATATAAATTGTCGGTGTTCATCCTCTTTCATTGTATATCCATGTTAGCTTTATTTTCCGCTTTCTTATTGTGTGTTTGATTTTTTTTTGAAAAATCCAAAATTATTTCTAGTTTTTTTTCTTTCCTGATTAATTAGTTGTAGTATTAAAACGAAACCAAAAATTATTTCCTTTGCTTGTTAGGAGATTCGCTTGTAAATAGTCTTTACGTTTTTTCCATTGTTTGTTTGTTTTCTTAAAAAAAAACTTCAGAAAAAACTTCGGTGTGTTTCTCTAAAATTCTTTTCTTTTTCTTTGAGTCGTTGAAAGGAGAAGACCTTGATGAAAATGTCGAGCGTCTCTCATATGCATTATTGATGGTCTAATAAAAGAGCCAATATATGATTAAAATGTTGAGCGTCTCTCATATATTATGCACTCGCACATGAAGTTCTCTTGCGTTGATGGAGAACCAAGATGAAGCTCTCTTGCCTTGATGTAAATATTGTTTGCCATCTATAAGTGCTAGGAGCTCTATCATAGAGTTCACCACAACAACCTATCCACCCCTTTAACCAAACACACAAATGACTTTGCTCAACTACCTTCAATCATTCAAAATAACAAGATATTTAAATGTACAATATTGGTAAGTCCTTTAAAATGAACTCGTTCCATTATAATCTCTAACATTGTCCAAAGTAAAATTATTATTTCAGAAACATGTCAAATTGAATCAACCATACATAAGGGAAGACGACCGCCGCGATAACTTGTGTGGTAATATTAGTGAGCGTGAATTAGCTGTCAACGACTGTAACTCAAATCTCTATAAGATGATCTATACCCCATCCATTCCAAAATGCAGTGCATAATATATTCTTTTAAAGTCAAACAAGCCTATGTTTGACACAGTTCATAGATAAAAATATAATATTCGTAGTGCAAAATTAGTATCATTATATCGATCATGAGATTCATTTTTTATTTGTTTTGTTTGAGTTTGATATTATAGATGTCAATATTTTTTCTATAAACTTTGGACCACATAAGCATTTTTGACTTTTAGAAAATAAAATATGCGCTACGTTTTAAAATGGAGGGAGTATATAAGAGTAGAGACCTTTTTTGTTCACTCATTCAAAAATGTGGTACCATCATTTTCCTTAGGCTCTGCATGGAATCCAGATATTTTACATTTATTCATTAAAAAATGTGGTAATACCATCCTTGTCCTTGTACCACCGGTTTCCCACACACACAAACTGTGTATCACCGGTAGCTTGGACCTAGGTGCAGTACGTGGAGAGTCATAAAATTCCCGCCGGCCATTTGAGCCAGGTCATCAATCCGCTACGAAGCGCATCCGGCCCGTCCATCCCCTGGATCTGTGAACGGCTGGGATCACTTCAGCTTACCGATCCAGGGCACCGGCCTCTCCACCAATCAGCGCGACCTCCTCCCCACCATATAATCTCGCCGGCCCGATCCTCATTTCACATCTGCAATTCCCCACCTCCGAGCGAAACACCTCACTCCCTCTCTCACCTCCGAAGCTCCAGCCGCAGCCATGGCCCCCAAGGCAGACAAGAAGCCGGCCGCCGAGAACAAGGTGGAGAAGGCAGCAGAGAAGACCCCGGCAGGCAAGAAGCCCAAGGCCGAGAAGCGGCTACCGGCGGGCAAGACGGCCTCCAAGGAGGCCGGCGGCGAGGCGAAGACGAGGGGCCGGAAGAAGGGCAGCAAGGCCAAGAAGAGCGTGGAGACGTACAAGATCTACATCTTCAAGGTGCTGAAGCAGGTCCACCCCGACATCGGCATCTCCTCCAAGGCCATGTCCATCATGAACTCCTTCATCAATGACATCTTCGAGAAGCTCGCCGGGGAGTCGGCCAAGCTCGCCCGCTACAACAAGAAGCCCACCATCACCTCCAGGGAGATCCAGACCTCCGTCCGCCTCGTCCTCCCTGGCGAGCTCGCCAAGCACGCTGTCTCCGAGGGCACCAAGGCAGTCACCAAGTTCACCTCCTCCTAGACTGCCGATGCGTGTGTTTCCTGAAGTAACAGATGTGGTTGGTTGCTGTTATCTCCTCTTAGTGGTTGCTGACTCTGGTTATCTATCTGCAAGTAGAAGTAGTCGTAGTTGTCTGAATGCTGTATGGTTGCCAACACTTTGTTGGCTCGTTTGTTGTATGAGCTGATTTTGCTAAACTATCTGAATGTTAATGTCGCAAGCGGTCGCCTCGTTGAATGTTACTGAATTTCATGGGAATTTCTGAATGCGCGCTGTCGCCGTTGGTTCTAAGAACTGAATTATGCGGTGCATACCAATGTTGAGAACCCAGTGTTGTTCAGTCGGTTGGTCTGAATTTCCTGCTGGCACGGAGGTAGTAAGATCAACCGAACTGCTTGCCGTGCCATGTCCTGTTCTTGTTTTTGGCACTCTGCAATTAGTATTAGCAGCAGCAGCTCATCTTGAGCAGCATCTTGGTGTTATTCTTGATGGTGTTACTCTGAAAATGGCAATTGTGAGTTGTTTTCGAGAAAAATGAAATGTTGTTGCTGAACAAGATTATTGTCTCCCGTCCGTTCTCCATTTTAATTTGGTGCTTAACATCCATTCTTGTCTCCCGTCCCCTGGCCGGCCAGATGTTCCGCTGCAAGCACGGCAAGGTCTACCTCTTGGACAAGGTGTAAGTGATCTATCGCCATGCCTACCATGCCTGAATCTTGCTCATACTTCTCCATTTTTATCCACCATCTTGCTACTGCTCTCTGCTCTGTGCTCTGTTTTCTTTACTGTATTCTCTGTTTCATTTACTGTGTGCTCTGTTCTTGTCTGTAACACGGCTGCTGCTGCTGCTGCATTATCATTCAGTCAGAAGATTTGATGTGCTTTGTGCTCTGTTCATTGTGTATGTACCGCTTTCCTCCTTCGTTGGCAAATACAGCGTGAACGTGGTGGCCGGGGAGAGCGAGGACGATCGGATGATGACCACCGGCTGCACACCGTCCGCGACATCCTCTGCGTCGCCTGCGGAGCCATCCTCGGCTGGAAATACGTCCGTAACATGAACCTCCATCCATCTTCCTCATTTCAGCGGCTTTGTTTGATTGGTTGTGTAGTGTGAGCACTCAATATGGCCATGGTTACCTATGTGTCAAGTGTCTGCATTTGAGAAGGACCAGAGGTACAAGGAGGGCAAGTTCATCCTCGAGAGGTCAGACCCTCATGCCTCTCTCTTTGCGCTCACATTGCTTCGCTCTGCTCTGCTCCGCTTTGCTCTGCTTCCGGACCGAATCGCTAGCTGCTCTGCTTTGCTTTGCTTCAGGACCGAATCGCTAGCTACACCTATAGTGTTAGTTTTTACATCATTGTTAACCACTCCTTAATCTGACATCGTTTCCAATCACTTGTGTGCTGACAAATGGCTCTAGAGCGATGCTTTGTTGCTGTCAACTGAGGAAACCTCAGATGCCTTCTATGCACATTTGGTGTAGCTTCAGATTGCCAGCATCATGGGCACCAAGGCTTCTTGACCCCGGTGCTGCTCTGTGGTTGTAGTTGGATGCTCGCGTGTGTTCTGACCATTATATCCTATTGTAAGAATTTTGCTGGAATTAGAGTGTTGCAATCAAAGTGTTTTTGGATTAAGATTCCTTGGGGCACCAAAATCTTGGGCAGCTGCAACTAGAGAGTTCTTGGATTCAAATCTGGCCCCAACCTGATTCAAATCACAATGCACATGAAAAGCTGATCTGCAGTGAACTGAATACTCTATGGTTAAATAGCACTTTGTAGTGAACCGAAGTCTCTACTGATTAGAAATGTATTTTGTAAGCTAATCTGGAGAAGATCAATATATCAATATAATTATCGAAGTTGTTTGATATTTGCAATATCTAACTTGCTGTATTCGTATAATTTTGTATTTGTTTTTTTACCGCTTCGCCCCTCCAAAGATTTCTTTCAAGCTTTGCCATTGATAGTCTACACTAAGCTTACCAGCTTGTCATCGTTGTCAAGGACGTTGCGACGATTCTGAATCTGTTAAACATAATAGAGTTAGCATGAAAGGCAAAGGGGAATAAAGCTGACTGCATTTTTGCTGGATGTATTTATCAGATGCCTAGCATATCTGTAGAACTGCAAGGATCGCAAATGCAGAGAACTTTGCACCTCAGATCATATCGGATTTTAATGAAGCTAGCCTAAACCCACTACTCGAAGCAAAGTAGATTTTCTTAACTGTGTCAAGAATCGATACAAACTAATACATGTACTGATGTAAATACCGTCACTTTGGTTACTTGTATGTGGATCACACTTTAGGGCTAGTTGTATGTTGAGAAAACTATGCATAGGCTGACCGAAGTGACAAATATTAGCATGGCTAAGTGTAGGGATTGATACATACGGGATGAAGGGGGTTCTATTTATCTTAATGTTATGATTGGATTTTACCTTAATAAATTCCTAGTATTTTGGGATGCTTGCTAGAGTTTCAATCATAAGTACATATGATTTCAAATACGGATAGTATATTAGTATATGCCTCTTCCACATATAAAAACTGCAATGATGACTACCTTTCTAGTAACCAATTGCATAGGGACAATTCCGATGTTTTATAAAATATTTTTAAAAAAGTATCCAAAAAGATGTGCCCTAATTCAAATAAATCAAAACTATGACCCCGCCGGCCTTGCTCAAGACGAAGACTGGTCTTCGGTGTTAGCCGAAGAGGCACTTTTCGTCCATCCTTAGACCGAAGAACAGTTTTCGGCTTGTACCTAGCCGAAAATCGATGGACCAAGGCCGAAGAGCAATCTCTGGTTTACTCGAGGCCAAAGAGTGTTCAGGAGCCCACCTCTTCACGTAAACTGGTGACTGAAGATGCATGACACCTCTCGTCGGTTTCCACTAGATCGAAGACCCCTATTTGGTGTCCTCTAGGCTGAAGAGTATTTTTTGTTCAATTTGTTTTTCTCGCTAGTACATTGTTTCCACCTTAACCATTTAGCGTTCCCATTCTTTTTCCGCCCATTGTTTCCCGCTCATATTTTTCCACCATCCTTTCTGCTAATTTTCCCTCCAACCCCTTATCCTCATTCTATAACCCCTCCCCCTCGCATGTTATCTTCTGCATCTTTCCTTAGCAATATTTCCAGTCATGTTAGGCGACAATTTCCGCGATTTTACTCCACTGATGTCTCATTTGCTCTTGTACAATGTCGTCAGAAACCAAATGCCTATTAGGGGAGGTGTGTGTTTTGAAGAATTAGTTTGTAGTGATAGGCACCGTACGAAGTTGGGTAAGTGTTTTTCCCGTCCGAGGCTCCCGAAGAAGTGCTCAAAAAGCAACTCAGAGGAGATTCGGCAAACACTTTTCCGGTTGCGTGGAAGGTGGGATAGGATTGTTGAACTAAAACATATGAGTGCCCCGCATTACTGGTAGGCATTTACTTGTTGGCAATCCAAGAATGAGCTTCCCACATAAGCAACATGAGCACCACGTTAAGGTAATTGATATTTCATTTTAGATTGTACCCATTTAGATCCCATGCTCTTATGTAATTATGTTTTTTTATTGTTGTTTCTAATTTTCGGAGGTACCTACGGATGCGGAATTATTGAAAAAGAATATCTTCAACTTTGGATGAATGAAGTGTATGTGGGGCCCTATACCAGAGGTGAGGGTAGCACGACAGAGTGCTGCATCAGCGAGGGGTGGCGCTAACTCCAAGGAAGTGATTGAAGACGTTGAGGATGACTTTATGTCTAAGCAAACGATCTTAGGACAAATTCAATGCTCATGTTGCATCTGAGAGGGGTGACAGTAACTGTAAGAAACTGAAGAGCGACGATGATGACTTTATGCCTAGCAAGAAAGCTCGGAACAGATCCAGTGGTTCTGCCAGCTCGAAGAGTGGTACATCAAGTAAGAGTGTAGCATCATCGAAGGGCACAAATGATGATGACGATTTCACTTATGAGTTTATGCCAGGGAACTAGTTCAGGTAACATTTGTATGCAATCATGAAGACCTCTAGAATCCCCATGTTAGCGGTAATAGTGATGACGACTTCGTGTAGTGGTGGCTGATGACCCACAAGTATAGGGGATCAATCGTATTCCTTTCGATAACTCGAACCCATCGAGGAGTAGAAGGAAATGATAAGCAATTTTGAGCAAGGTTCTTTGCAAGTGTTGTGAGTAACAATGATAGATAGTTTTGTAGCAAGATAATTGGTAGCAAGTAATAAGTAACAAAAGTAGCAAGCGTGCAACAAGGTGGCACAATCCTTTTTGTAGCAAAGGACAATCCTGAAAGTTCTCTTATATAAAGGAAAACGTTCTCGAGGACACATGGGAATTTCCATCTGGTCATGTTCATTATGTTGAGTTGATGCACGTTCGTTACTTTGATAATTTGATATGTAGGTGGACCGGTGCTAAGGTGATGTTCTTAATTGAACAAGCAACTCACTTATGATTACCCCCTCTCACAAGCATTCACGACTACGAAAGAAGAATTAAGATAAATCTAACCATAGCATGTAACACATGCACCCAAATCTGGCCCTTATGAAATAACGCATAAAGTGGTGTTTAAGATTCTATCACTCTAGCAGGTGCAGGAATTTTCACCAAGTCCCTGTAACCTGATGGTTTTGGGAAAGTTTGCAGCCTTGTATCTTCCTATGTTTAATTCCTTTTTGTGTGATTCTTGATTGTGCTGGTAGTATTCTTGGCTAGCTACAACCACATATGCATGTAGCTCACAAAGTGCTATGATGCAGTTTATGGCAGATTATGTAGTTTTGTCATTTTGACGATTGTGAGTGCTTAGTTGATGTTGTCGTGTTCTTCTTTGCTCCACCCCATCCATGATGGTTTGTTATATGTCTTGGCAACCTGGGAATACCATATTTGTGCCATTTGAGTGTGTGGTGATGATTTTGACACGTAGGGCTTCATATCTTGTTTCGTTGATTCCCGTTGATCCATAGCTCCAATTGTAATATTCTTTATATGGTTTTGCATCGTTTTCACGAGACGCATCTGATCATGTCATCCTCATGCATGTAAAAATAGGTTAGCATGAAGTTCTGTCCAGGAACTTGTTTAGCTCCTTAAGCTTGTGTTAGTGATAGAAATAGTGATGCATGCTCATTCTTCATCTCATGCATCATGTGCTTGTTGCATCTTGAGGTGCTGTTGTTCATTGGATGTTATTCTTATGTTGGGTAGCACCGGGATCGGAGAACGAATACGTGGAGTCAGGAGAGTACGTGCAGGACGATCAAGAACCATTCCAAGCTGAGGATATCACATGCAAGATGATATGACCTTGATTCCATCTCTAGACTTGTTATGCTAGTTTGCGTTTCCATGTCATATTGCTCGCTGCCTACCACTGAATTAAATTGCCTCTTGATATGCCATGAACCCAAACACTAATCCCTTCCTAGCAAACTTGAATGGCTAAGTAGGCTTTGCTCAGCTACTAATGTTAGCGTTGCTAGATGCAGGTGCTTTTTCTCATGTGACAACATGAGCTTGATATCATTATCTTAAATTTCTGTTATTTAATTAATGCACCTATATACTTGGTAAATGATGGAAGGCATAGCCTTTTGCCGGGTGCTTTGTTCCGTTATTGCCGCCATAGTTTCCGGCTACCGGTGTTTGATTCCATATTGATCGCTCCTAACACGTTCGGGGTTGTTATGGGGACCCCCTCGATAAATCGCGTAGCGCTAAGACTTGTCCGGCAGGACCCAACATTGGTTATAATCTGCTAATCACATAATAATCTGCATAGGGAATAGCTACCCCGAGGAATTTAATCAACAACCCGGGCCAGTGCTCCTCATGAGTGTTGGTCCCACCTGAGCGATGTCCGGGGCCCCACTAGTCACCCAGAGGTTTAGCCATCCCGACGTCTAGCTCATCCGTCGTGTCCTGAGACTGAGATATGCGGCTCTTATCAGGGTCGTCGACACGACGGGAGGTCCTGCTAGTCTTGCCTTACCTTAGCGATATATCTTGCGTATAGGAATCCCAGTGAAGCTTTGGTTTCCCCCAGAGTTGAGGTTTTCCTCTAAGGAATCTGACGAGATCACGAGATTCATGATAGAGGATTACTTTGCGGCCTGTGTACGTTTGTGATGGACTAGTTGGAGTACCCCTGCAGGGTTTAATCTTTCGGAAAGCCGTGCCCGCGGTTATGTGGCAACTTGGAATATTTTGTTAACATCCGGTATTAGATAACTTAAACAAAAGCTAATAAAATTGCCAACTGTGTGCGTAACCGTGATTGTCCCCTCGAAGATCTCTCTTCGACCGGGAACACGGTGGGGTTATGAATGATGTAGGTAGGTGTTCAGGATCACTTAGTGATCAAGTATTCGCGACCGCTAGTATAATCCACCTTCATAAATGCTACGTAAGATAGCCACCAAATCAAGCTTAGGATGCTGCAACCTTAAACACTTCACCTTATCCTACCCAATAACTTGACTAGTTCTCGCACCAAGGTCTTAGATTGTTGAGTCCCCGTGGCTCACGGATTCCTCCACAATACCAACAGGTTGAGGTATCCCAGAGACAAATGATCCCGACGACACGCAGCTGGCGTGGCAGTACAATGACGAGACATACCGCCTGTATTGAACTATCCAGAAGACTGAGGCGTGGTCGTGATCGTGGGCCTGCAGACATGGTAGCATAGCCTTTCTATGTTTTGTAGTCCGTAGCGAAACTACCTTGGTTGTATATGTGATGTACTCTGAGATATTTATGAGAAGGCAATTGAATCCCTGATTGTCTATCTTTATTATTATGTATGTGCTGTGTTACCTGTTTGCGAGACGCTTAGATGCGCTTCTTTCCAATTCGGGGCCTCGATCCCCAGATCGGAAAGGACCGCATCTTGGTCGTTACATCCTGCCTGTGGGCTTCCCAAGCCATTAGGGCGCGCCAAGGGGGGTGGTCGCGCCCTATTGGCTTGGGAGCCACAGGTGGCCCCTTGTGGCACTTCTTCGCTCCATAAATTCAAATATATTCCAAAATATATCCTTGTGAATTTTCAGGTAATTTGGTGTCTAGAGAATTTTCAACCTTTTTCTTGTTTTTTATGTCTAGAATTTTTGTTTCCGACAGTTTCCCTCTTCGTGATGTACCTTGTAAAGTAAAATAGAAAAGGCATAAGAATTGTATCATAAAGTGGAATAACGACCAAGAATAATATAATCATTAATAAGAAATAATGATGCAAAATGGACGTATCAACTCCCACAAGCTTAGACCTCGCTTGTCCTCAAGAGAAAGCCCAGTTAAATAATAATGACCACATAATTAGAAAAAGAGGCCTTGATAAAAATAAAATACGGACATGGGAGCATCATGAATATTAACATAGAGGCAACTTTTTGTCATATAACTTTTCATAAATAAGTAACAATCTATCCACAATTATTGAAGTATGGAGCATAAACTTTATTGACAATCAACAAACTATATTATTAGTCATTGAGACAATCACAATTCATCATATTTCAGAGAAGAGTCTATGTAAGAGCTTTTATTTTAGCAAATTCACATACTCAACCACCATTTAGTCTTCTGTAATTGATGATACTCAATTCATTTTTTGAAGCAAACATTTCCATTGTTTGTGCCACCCAACTTATTTACCTCAAGGATAATGTCAACAATAATGACTCATGATCACCTACATCCAACTGATGTATATGCATGGATCTTTACCCAACACATGATGCTTGCCAAATAAAGAATTAATAGGTTGGAATAGGGATAAAAATTATTGACTCTTGCATAATAGTAAATACATGAAAGTAAAAGATATGCCCTTCGCAAAGGGAAGCAGAGGTTGTCATGCACTTTTGAATTTAGGATGTGCAAGGTCTTAATGTAAAGAAACGTTACTTTATATTGCCCCTTGTGATAGCAACCTTTGTTATGCAGTGTGTCACTTTATTTCTTTGCCATCACAAGATCGTACAGAGCTTATTTTCCCTTAAAATAAAAGATCATACATATTTAGAAGTAATTTTTATTGCTTTGTGCACCAATGGCAACTTATTTGAAGGATCTTATTCAATCCATAGGTAGGTATGGTGGACTCTCATGGCAAGAAACTCGGCTTAAGATGGGTGCATAAATAGTATCTCTACTTAGTGCAAATTTTTGGGCTAGTAAAAGATCCTAAACAAGCACCACATGTTAGAGGATCCATGACAATATAAATTCTATGTGAACGTAAACAAACATAACTCATTACGATATCTTCCTTGTCCAACATAAACTATTCGATCATTATATAATATTTGATGGGGGCTCACAATCATAAAATATGTCCAAGATAGTATGTTTGTATGTGAATATCCTCTCCTCTTTCATAGTTTTGCATGGATTATATCAATGACTAATATTATGTTTGTTAATGATAACCCACAAGCACATGGGATCTAACAATCTTCACGGGTAGTATTGCACCCTAATTTATTGATTTGACACAAGGGGAGCCAAAGAATATTTATTGTTCTTAGCACTTGAGTTGTCAATTCAACCACACCTCTGATATGTCTTTGTAGCAAAAGTTTTAGTAGCAAGTCAAGATAGTAATAGTAATAGTAACAGTGATAGCAACAATTTTGTAGTGATTGTAACAGTAGTAGCAGCTATAGAAAGTTAGCATGATTAAATATATGAAAAGTGTAGTCACGTGGACCGGTGATCGATAATGATTTATATGACATCAATCATGTAATAGTTACACATTACAATGACACAGAACTAGCTCCAATTCATCAATGTAATGTAGGCGTGTATTCCATACATAGTCATACTAAAAGCACAATTTCTGCCTAAGGTGGTTTTGGAATTAATCACAAGATATGCATCATTGGACTAATGAGTTTATTCAAGTATATTTCAGAAAAGCTTAAAGATGTCTTGGCCATAGGATTGTGAGAGAAGACCCTTGATGCAGGAAAGGAATAGGATTGGCTCAGGCTTCAAGCAAGAAGACTCTACATTTTATATTTGTGAGAAATCAATTTGAGTCCATAGGAAAGCCAATACTATTAAAAGGGGTGAGGTATTATGATGAATTGGTTGCTCAAGTGCTTAGAGGTAGTTGATACGTCCATTTTGCATCATGCTTTCATGTTGATATTTATCGCTTTTTGGGCTATTATTTCACTTCACGGTACAATACTTATGCCTTCTCTCTCTTATTTTGCAAGGTTTACATGAAGAGGGAGAATGCCGGTAGCTGGAATTCTGGCCTGAAAAAGGAGCAAGTTTGAGATGCCTATTCTGCGCAACTCCAAAAGCCGTGAAAATCAACGTGGATTTTTTTGGGATTTATAAAAAATACTGGGCCGAAGAAGTGCCGGAGGGGCGCCACCACGAGGCCACAAGCCTGCTAGGCGCGGCCACCCCCTGGCGGCTCCTAGGGGGCTTGTGGGCTCCTAGCTGGCCCTCTGGTTCCCCCCTTTTGCTACAAGAAGGGTTTCGGTCTGGAAAAAATCAAGAGGGGGCTTTTCGGAGGATTCGTCGCTGCCACGAGGTGGAACTTGAGCAGAACCAATCTAGAGCTCCGGCAGGACGATCGTGCCGGGGAAACTTCCCTCCCGAAGGGGGAAATCATCGCCATCGTCATCACCAACACTCCTCTCATCGGAGGGGACTCATCACCATCGTCATCTTCATCAGCACCATCTCATCTCCAAACCCTAGTTCATCTCTTATAACCAATCTCCGTCTCGCGACTCCGATTGGTACTTGTAAGGTTGCTAGTAGTGTTAATTACTCTTTGTAGTTGATGCTAGTTGGATTACTTGATGGAAGAGTTTATGTTCAGATCCTTGATGCTACTCATTACCTCTCTGGTCATGAATATGATTATACTTTTTGCGTAGTTACTTTTGTTCCTGAGGACATGGGATAAGTCTTGCTATAAGTAGTCATGTGAATTTGGTATTCGTTCGCTAATTTGATGTGCTGTATGTTGTTTTTCCTCTAGTGGTGTTACGTGAACGTCGACTACATAACACTTTACCATTATTTGGGCCTAGAGGAAGGCATTGGGAAGTAGTAAGTAGATGATGGTTTGCTAGAGTGATAGAAGCTTAAACCCTAGGTTATGCGTTGCTTCGTAAGGGGCTGATTTGCATCCACTAGTTTAATGCCACGGTTAGACTTTGTCTTAATTCTTCTTTCGTAGTTGCGGATGCTTGTGAGAGGGATTAATCATAAGTGGGATGTTTGTCCAAGTAAGGGCAACACCCAAGCACCGGTTCACCCACATATCAAACTATCAAAGTAGCGAACGCGAATCATATGAACATGATGAAAACTAGCTAGACAGAAATTCCACTGTGTCCTCGGGAGCGTTTTACCTCCTATAAGAGTTTGTCCAGGCTTGTGCCTTGCTACAAAAGGGATTGGGACATCTTGCTGCACCTTTTTTACTATTGTTACTTGCTACTTGCTACGAATCATCTTATCACACAATTATCTGTTACCGATAATTTCAGTGCTTGCAAAGAATACCTTGCTGAAAACCACTTGCCAGATCCTTCTGCTCCTCGTTGGGTTCGACACTCTTACTTATCGAGAGGACTACGATAGATCCCCTACACTTGTGGGTCATCAAGAATCTTTTCTGGCACCATTGCCGGGGAGTGAAGCGCCTTTGGTAAGTGGAATTTGGTAAGGAAACATTTATATAGTGTGCTGAAATTTATTGTCACTTGTTACTATGGAAACTAGTCCTTTGAGGAGCTTGTTCGGGGTATCTTCACCTCGAACGGAAGCACAAGGAGTTTCTCCTCAACCTGCTGCACCTACTGAAAATATTTGCTATGAATTTCCTTCGGGTATGCTTGAGAAACTGCTGGCTAATCCTTTTACAGGAAATGGAACATCACATCCCGACTTGCATCTAATCTATGTAGATGAAGTTTGTGGTTTATTTAAGCTTGCATGTTTTCCCGAGGATGAGGTCAAGAAGAAGGTATTTCCCTTATATTTGAGGGATAAAGCATTGACATGGTATAGGCTATGTGATGATACTGGATCATGGAACTACAACCGATTGAAATTGGAATTTCATCAAAGGTTTTATCCTATGCATTTGGTACATCGTGATCGGAATTATATTTATAATTTTTGGCCTCGTGATAGAGAAAGTATAGCTCAAGCTTGGGGGAGGCTTAAATCAATGTTATATTCATGCCCCAACCATGATCTCTCGAAAGAAATTATCATTCAGAACTTCTATGCTCGTCTTTATCGTGATAATTGCACCATGATTGACACTTCTTGCACCGGTTCTTTTATGAAGAGAGATATTGACTTCAAATGGAATTTATTGGAAAGAATTAAACGCTACTCTGAAGATTGGGAGTTTGATGAAGGTAAGGAGTCAGGTATGAATTTCAAGTTTGATTGCGTTAAATCCTTTGTTGAAACAAATACTTTTTGTGATTTTAGCGCTAAATATGGACTTGACTCTGAGATAGTAGCTTCATTGTGTGAATCATTTGCTGCTCATATTGATCTCCCTAAAGAGAAGTGGTTTAAATATCATCCTCCCTTAGAAGTCAATGTAGTTAAACCCAATCCAGTTGAAGAGAAAGTCATTGCTTATAATGATCCTATTGTTCCGAGTGCTTACATTGAGAAACCACCTTTCCCTGTTAGGATAAAGGATCATTTTAAAGCTTCAACTATGATACGTAGGGGCTACATTAGAACACCTACACCCCCTGAGCAAATTAGAGTTGAACCTAACATTGCTATTATCAAAGATCTCCTGTCCCACAATGTTGATGGCCATGATATTCACTTCTGTGAGGATGCTGCTAGAATTGCTAAACCACTTGCTAGAGACAAACATAGGCCTGTTGTTGGCACGCCTGTTGTTTCTGTTAAGATAGGAGATCATTGTTATCATGGTTTATGTGACGATGGTGCTAGTGTTAGTGCAATACCTCAATCTTTATATGATGAAATTAAAGACGAGATTGCACCTGTTAAGATGGAACATATTGATGTCACTATTCAGCTTGCCAATAGAGATACTATCTGCCCTTTGGGCATTGTTAGAGATGTTGAAGTCTTGTGTGGTAAAACAAAGTATCCTGTTGATTTCCTCGTTCTTGCTACCACACAAGATAGCTTTTGTCCCATCATATTCAGCAGAACTTTTCTCAATACTGCCAATGCTCATATTGACCGTGAGAAGCAAACTGTCACTGTTGGCTTTGAAGGTGTGTCACATGAGTTCAATTTCTCCAAGTTTGGTAGACAACCTCATGAAAAATAGTTGCCTAGTAAGGATGAAATTATTTCCCTAGCTTCTATTGTTGTGCCTCCTACCGATCTTTTAGAGCAATACTTGTTTGAGCATGAAAATGATATGCATATGGATGAAAGGAATGAGATTGATATAGTTATCTTTGAACAACATCCTATCCTTAAGAATAATTTGCCTGTTGAACTGCTTGGAGATCCACCCCAACCAAAGGGTGATCCTGTGTTTGAACTTATGCAGTTACGTGATACTCTTAAGTATGCTTATCTCGATGAAAAAGAGATATATCCTGTTATAATTAGTGCTAGCCTCTCAGAGCATGAAGAAAAGAAGTTACTAAAAACTCTGAGGAAGCACCGTGCTGCTATTGGATATACTCTTGATGATCTGAAGGGCATTAGTCCCACTCTATGCCAGCACAAGATTAAAACCGATCCTGATTCCAAACCAGTTGCCGATCATCAACGGAGATTAAATCCTAAGATGAAAGAGGTAGTAAGAAAAGAAATACTAAAGCTCCTCGAAGCGGGTATTATCTATCCTGTTGCTCATAGTGATTGGGTGAGTCTGGTGCATTGCGTCCCTAAGAAGGGAGGTATTACCGTTGTCCCTAATGATAAAGATGAATTTATCCCACAAAGGATTATTACTGGCTATAGGATGGTGATCGATTTTAGGAAATTGAATAAAGCCACTAGTAAAGATCATTACCCTTTGCCTTTCATCGACCAAATGCTAGAAAGACTGTTGATACGTCCATTTTGCATCATGCTTTCATGTTGATATTTATCGCTTTATGGACTGTTATTATACTTTGTGGAACCATACTTATGCCTTTTCTCTCTTATTTTATAAGGTTTATTTGAAGAGGGAGAATACCGGCAACTGGAATTCTAGACTGGAAAAGGAGCAAGTATGAGTCCTCTATTCTACGCAACTCCAAATGCCCTGAAAATCAACGGTGATTTTTTTGGGAATATATAAAAATACTGGGCAAAAGAAGTGTCAAAGGGGAGCAACCAGGGGCCCACAAGCCTGGTTCCCGCGGCCTACCCCCCTGGCCGCGGCAACAGGGCTTGTGGGCACCCTGGTGGCCCACTGGCCCCCCTCTTTTGCTAGATGAAGGGTTTCGTCCGGAAAAAAATATCAGGGTGGAGCTTTTTCGTGGATTCTCCGCCGCCACGAGGCGGAACTTGAGCAGATCCAATCTAGAGCTCCGGTAGGAAGATCCTGCCGGGGAAACTTCCCTCCCGGAGGGGGAAATCGTCGCCATCGTCATCACCAACACTCCTCTCGTCGGAGGGGAGTCATCTCCATCAACATCTTCATCAGCACCATCTCCTCTCCAAACCCTAGTTCATCTCTTGTAACCAATCTCCATCTCGCGACTCCGATTGGTACTTGTAAGGTTGCTAGTAGTGTTGATTACTCTTTGTAGTTGATGCTAGTTGGATTACTTGGTGGAAGAGTTTATGTTCAGATTCTTGATGCTATTCATTACACCTTTGATCATGATTATGATTATGCTTTGTGAGTAGTTACTTTTGTTCCTGAGGACATGGGATAAGTCATGCTAATAATAGTCATGTGAATTTGGTATTCGTTCGGTATTTTGATATGCTGTATGTTGTTTTTCCTCTAGTGGTGTTATGTGAACGTCAACTACATAACACTTCACCATATTTGGGACTAGAGGAAGGCATTGGGGAGTAGTAAGTAGATGATGGGTTGCTAGAGTGACAGAAGCTTAAACCCCAGTCTATGCGTTGCTTCCTAAGGGGCTGATTTGGATCCACTAGTTTAATGCTATGGTTAGACGTTACCTTAATTCTTCTTTCGTAGTTGCGGATGCTTGCGAGAGGGGTTAATCATAAGTGGGATTCTTGTCCAAGTAAGGGCAGTACCCAAGCGCCGGTCCACCCACATATCAAACTATCAAAGTAACGAACGCGAATCATATGAACATGATGAAACTAGCATGACAGAAATTCCCGTGTGTCCTCGGGAGCGTTTTTCCTCTTATAAGACTTTGTTCAGGCTTGTCCCTTGCTACAAAATGGATTGGGCCACTTGCTGCACCGTTGCTACTACTTGTTACTTGTTACTTTTCCCTTGCTACATTTCACCTCACTACACCATCACTTGTTACCGCTACTTTCAGTGCTTGCAATTATTACCTTGCTGAAAACCGTTTATCAAAGCCTTCTCCTCCTCGTTGGGTTCGACACCCTTACTTATTGAAAGGACTACGATTGAAAGTCTTTCCTTTATCTTTGAAGGATAAGGCGTTGACATGGTATAGGCTATGTGATGATACTGGATCATGGGACTACAATCGGTTGAAATTGGAATTTCATCAAAAGTTTTATCCTATGCATTTAGTACATCGTGATCGGAATTATATTTATAACTTTTGGCCTCGTGACAGGGAAAGCATAGCTCAAGCTTGGGGGAGGCTTAAATCAATGCTATATTCATGCCCCAATCATGAGCTCTCGAGAGAAATTATCACTCAAAACTTTTATGCTCGGCTTTCTCGTGAAGATCGTACCATGCTTGACACTTCTTGTACCGGTTCTTTTATGAAGAAGGATATTGATCATAAGTGGAATTTATTGGAAAGAATCAAACGTAACTCTGAAGATTGGGAGCTTGAAGAAGGTAAGGAGTCAGGTATGAATTTCCAGTTTGATTGCGTTAAATCTTTTGTTGAAACAAACACTTCTAGAGATTTTAGCGCTAAGTATGGACTTGACTGTGAGATAGTAGCTTCTCTATGTGAATCTTTTGCTGCTCATGTTGATCTTCCCAAAGAGAAGTGGTTTAAGTATTCTCCTCCTCTAGAAGTCAACATAGTTAAACCCAATCTAGTTGAAGAGAAAGCCATTGCCTATAATGATCCTATTGTTCCTTGTGCCTACACTGAGAAACCACCTTACCCTGCTAGGAAAAAGGATCATTCTAAAGCTCCAACTGTGATATGTAGGGGTTACATTAGACCACTTGCACCCCCTGAGGAAGTTAGAGTTGAACCTAGTGTTTCTATTATCAAAGATCTCTTAGCCGATGACATAGACGGGCATGTTATCAAATTCTGTGAGGACTCCGCTAGAATTGCTAAACCTCACGCGAAAGACAAATACGAACCTATAATTGGCTTGCCCGTTGTTTCTGTCAAGATAGGAGATCACTGTTATCATAGTTTATGTGATATGGGTGCTAGTGTTAGTGCAATACCCCGGTCACTATATGATGAAATCAAAGATGAGATTGCACCTGCTGAGTTAGAACCCATTGATGTCACTATTACGCTAGCTAATAGAGACACCATCTGCCCTGTGGGAATTGTGAGAGACGTAGAAGTCTTGTGTGGTAAGACGAAGTATCCTACTGATTTCCTCGTCCTTGCTACTGCACAAGATAGCTTTTGTCCCATCATATTTGGTAGACCTTTTCTCAACACTGTCAATGCTCATATTTATTGCATTAAACAGACTGTCACTGTTAGTTTCGAGGGTGTGTCTCATGAATTTAACTTCTCCAAGTTTGGAAGACAACCCCATGAAAAAGAGTCGTCTGGTAGGGATGAAATCATTGCTCTTGCCTCTATTGCCGTACCTCCTACGGATCCTTTAGAGCAATATCTTCTTGAGCATGAAAATGATATGCATATGGATGAAAGAGATGAGATAGATAAAATTGTCTTAGAACAATATCCTATTCTCAAGAATAATCTGCCCGTTGAACTGCTTGGGGATCCTCCCCCACCAAAGGGTGATCCTGTGTTTGAGCTAAAACAGTTACCAGATACTCTTAATATGCCTATCTTGATGAGAAGGAGATATATCCTGTTATTATTAGTGCTCACCTCTCGAATCACGAAGAGAAGAAGTTATTAAAAACTTTGAGGAAGCACCGTGCTGCTATTGGATATACTCTTGATGATCTTAAGGGTATTTGTCCCACTCTATGTCAGCACAAGATTAAAACTGATCTTGATTCTAAGCCAGTTGCTGATCATCAACGGAGATTAAATCTGAGGATGAAAGAAGTCGTGAGAAAAGAAATATTAAAGCTTCTGGAAGTAGGAATCATCCATCCTATTGCTCATAGTGATTGGGTAAGTCCAGTACATTGCATACCTAAGAAGGGAGGTATCACCGTCGTTCCTAAGGATAAGAATGAACTAATCCCATAGAGGATTATTACTGGCTATAGGATGGTGATAGACTTCGGGAAACTGAACAAGGCAACCATGAAAGACCATTATCCTTTGCCGTTTATCGACCAGATGCTAGAAAGGCTATCTAAACACACACACTTCTGCTTTCTGGACGGTTATTCAGGTTTCTCGCAAATACGTGTTGCACAATCTGATCAAGAGAAAACCACCTTCACATGCCCATTCGGTACCTTTGCTTATGTACGTATGCCTTTTGGCTTGTGCAATGCACCTGCCACCTTTCAAAGATGTATGATGGTATATTCTCTGACTTTTGTGAAAAGATTGTTGAGGTTTTCATGGATGATTTCTCCGTTCACGGTTCTTCCTTTGACGATTGCCTAAGCAACCTTGGTCGAGTCTTACAGAGATGCAAAGATACCAACCTCGTCTTGAACTGGGAGAAGTGCCACTTCATGGTTAATGAAGGCATCGTCTTAGGACACAAAATCTCTGAGAAAGGCATTGAAGTTGATAAGGCTAAGGTTGATGCAATTGAGAAAATGCCTTGCCCCACAGATATCAGAGGTATACGAAGCTTCCTAAGTCATGCTGGTTTCTATAGAAGGTTCATTAAAGACTTCTCTAAGATTTCTAGGCCTCTTACCAACCTCTTGCAGAAGGATGTTCCTTTTGTTTTTGATGAGGATTGTGAGGAAGCTTTCGAAATACTTAAGAAGGCCTTGATAACCGCACCTATTGTTCAACCACCTGATTGGAACTTGCCCTTTGAAATCATGTGCGATGCTAGTGATTATGCTATTGGTGCTGTTCTAGGACAAAGAGTTGACAAGAAGTTGAATGTCATTCACTACGCTAGTAAAACTCTGGACAGTGCCCAAAGAAACTACGCCACTACGGAGAAGGAGTTTTTAGCAGTCGTGTTTGCATGTGAAAAGTTCAGATCTTATATAGTTGACTCCAGAGTCACTATTCACTCTGATCATGCTGCTATTAAGTACCTTATGGACAAGAAGGACGCTAAGCCTAGACTAATCAGATGGGTTCTCCTGCTATAGGGATTTGATTTGCACGTTGTTGACCGAAAGGGTGCCGATAACCCTGTAGCAGATAACTTGTCTAGGCTAGAGAATGTCCTTGATGACCCACGACCTATTGATGACAGCTTTCCTGATGAGCAATTGAATGTCATTCGCACTTCACATAGTGCACCGTGGTATGCTGATTAAGCAAACTATATCGTAGCCAAATACATACCACCCAGTTTCACCTACCAGCAAAAGAAGAAATTCTTCTTTGATTCGGGACACTACTTCTGGGATGATCCTCACCTTTATAAGGAAGGAGTAGATGGTGTTATTAGACGTTGTGTGCCTGAACATGAACATGGACAGATCCTGTAGAAGTGTCATTCCGAAGCCTACGAAGGACACCATGCTGGAGACAGAACTGCTCATAAGGTATTGCAATTAGGCTTCTATTGGCCCACTCTCTTCAAGGATGCCCGTAAGTTTGTCTTGTCTTGTGACGAATGCCAAAGAATAGGGAATATCAGTAAGCGTCAGGAAATGCCTATGAACTATTCACTTGTTATTGAAGCATTTTATGTCTCGGCTTTGATTATATGGGACCTTTCCCGAGTTCCAAGGGGTATACTCACATCTTAGTTGCTGTGGATTATGTCACTAAGTGGGTAGAGGCTATCCCCACTAAAAATGATGATCACCACACCTCTATTAAGATGCTTAAAGAAGTCATTTTCCCAAGATTTGGAGTCCCTAGATATCTGATGACTAATGGCGGTTCACACTTCATTCATGGTGTTTTCCGCAAGATGCTCGCTAAGTACGATGTCAACCATAGAGTTGCATCTCCTTATCATCCTCAATCTAGTGGTAAAGTGGAGTTGAGTAATAGGGAGATCAAATTGATCTTACAAAAGACCGTCAATAGATCTCGAAAGAATTGGTCTAGCAAACTTGACGATGCACTATGGGCTTATAGGACGGCTTATAAGAATCCCATGGGCATGTCGCCGTATAAAATGGTTTGCGGTAAGGCCTGTCATTTACCTCTTGAGCTCGAACACAAAGCTTATTGGGCAATCAAAGAGCTCAACTTCGATTTCAAACTTGCCGGTGAGAAGCGGTTGTTTGATATCAGCTCATTAGATGAATGGAGGGCCCTAGACATATGAGAATGCCAAGTCGTTCAAGGAAAAGGTTAAGAGATGGCACGATAAAAGAATACAAAAACGAGAGTTCAATGTAGGTGATTATGTCCCGCTATACAATTCTCGCTTAAGATTCTTCGCAGGCAAGCTTCTCTCTAAATGGGAAGGTCTCTACATTGTCGAGGAAGTATATCGTTCCGGTGCTATCAAAATCAATAACACGGAAGGTAATTTTCCTAGAGTGGTAAATGGGCAAAGAATCAAGCATTACATCTCTGGTACTCCCATAAATGTTGAGACCAATATCATCAATATCATAACTCCAGAGGAGTACACAAGGGATGTTTATCAGCCTGTTTCAGACCCTGAAAACGAAGAGGTATCTGTTTCGGTAAGTAATTGGACTCCGAAACTTTTCCAATAGGAATTTTTCTCCATTTTGGAATTTTTGGAAAATTAGAAAAATAGAAAGCAGTCCGGAGAGCGCACGAGGCGGCCACAAGCTTGGTTGCCGTGGCCTCCCCCCTGTCCGCGACGACATGCCTTGTGGGCACCTCGTGTGCCTCCCGGACTCCGTTTTCTTGCGGAGCACTCCTTCTGGTCCAGAAAAAAAATCATTATATATACACCCAAGGGTTTTGATCTCCGTATCGCGCAGTTTTCCGCTGTTTTCGTTTCGAGCCTGTTTCTGTTGCAGATCTAGATCGTCATGACTTCCCCAAAAGTTCCTAAGGACAAGATCTTCGAGAAGGTCATCAATCCCTACCTCCCGGAAGTATTGCAGCACCCCCAATCTATCAAGATGAGCGAGGGGATGTTGCACATCCGTGATGTTGAGGGGCCTAAGAAGACCGGAAGCATGGAGACGAGGCTCGAAGCAATGGAGCAAGAAGTCTTCAAGTGCCAAGGGATGGTGGAGCGTGGACTCAACGCCAATCACATGATGATCACGGAGTTCACCAGCAATCACAAGATGGATGCCATTGACATTGGGAAGCACCTCTCCAGGCTCTATGACAGGTTTGATCAACTCCAGGGCCAGATCTATGACCCACAGAACCAAAACTGTGAGTATGAGTATAGATTTAAATCAATACGGTTGGCTGCAGATTTGAGGATTCCGGCAACTTGTTCATCCTGCCATGATGGAGCACCTATGCCTTGGAAGACGGAGGATAAAAGTCATGTTGCAACTCCACCACCATCACCACCAAAGGAAGACAACTAAGCATTGGTATGGGAAACTCCCTTGGCTTATGCCAAGCTTGGTGGAGTTGCCCTGGTATCGTATCACCTTTATATCTTTTGCTTTTACCTTTGTTTTAGTTCTTTCCTTTTCAGTTTTATTTCTTCTCTTAGTGGAATAAGTCTTTAGTGTTTAGTTTGAGTCTTTTGCCTTGTGTCTCCCCCGATGTACTTGAGCTTGCGAGCTATATAATAAAGAGTATCTTAGTTAAGGGCTTTGCTTTGTGCCGTGATCAAAAGTATGAAAAGAACGATAGCATGAAAGATCATGAGATGATCCTATGGAAAGTGATAGCTTCACATATAACAAGTATGATGATTGAAACTTGTTGAGAATAGACCAACATAGACCCCAGTCATTGTTGCAATTAATAAGAAGTAATAATGAAAGAGAGGTTCACATATAAATATATCATCTTAGACACTTTCTATAATTGTGAGCACTCACCAAACTATTACATGCTTAGAAGTAGATGTTCGACAAGGAAGACAACATAATGAATTGTGTTTGCTTGGTTCCAAACAATGTTATATGATTAGAGATCCCTTAGCATGTGACGATTGCTTCCACCTCATATTAGCCAAAACTCCCGCACCAAGTAGAGATACTACTTGTGCATCCATAAACCTTCAACCCAGTTTTGCCATGAGTGTCCACCATACCTACCTATGGATTGAATAAGATCTTTCAAGTAAGTTTTCATCGGTGCAAGCAATAAAAATTGCTCTCTAATATGTATGATCTATTAGTGTGTGGAAAATAAGCTTTGTACGAACCTGTGATGAGGAAGACATAAAAGCGACATACTGCATAATAAAGTTCTTTATCACAGGAGGCAATATAAAGTGACGTTCCTCCGCACTAAGAGGACACGCATCCAAACCTCAAAAGCGCATGACAACCTCTGCTTCCCTCTGCGAAGGGCCTATATTGTACCTTTACTTTTTGCCCTTGTAAGAGTCATGGTGATCTTCACCAATTCCTTATTTAGCCTTTTTCTGGGTGAACGTCATATGCTTGGGAAAGATCTATATTCATATATCAACTTGGAGCTGAGTACTTATGCTTTATTATTGTTGACTTTACCCTTGAGGTAAATGGTTGGGAGGCAAAACTATAAGCCCCTATCTTTCTCTGTGTCCAACTGAAACTTTGATACCATGAGTACCACGTGAGTTGTAACAATTGTGGAAAACAAAAGAGATGATTGAGTATGTGGATTTGCTTTGCAAGCTTTTATTTGACTATTTCTGATAATATGATAAATTGCAATTGCTTCAATGACTATGGACGGTTGTTGGCTACTTCTCGGTAAGGTTTTTGTTTCATACTTTGCTTTGTGAAGGAATTGTTACTTTCCCATAAGAATCTCTATGATGTATTGCTGTTCTATGTGTGATCATGATGCCCTCATGTACGTATTATGTTTTACCGACACCTTCATCCCTAAACACGTGGACATGTTTATGGATCTTGGTTTTCGCTTGAGGACAAGCGAGGTCTAGGCTTGGGGGAGTTGATACGTCCATTTTGCATCATGCTTTCATGTTGATATTTATCGCTTTATGGACTGTTATTATACTTTGTTGAACCATACTTATGCCTTTTCTCTCTTATTTTGCAAGGTTTATTTGAAGAGGGAGAACACCGGCAGCTGGAATTCTGGACTAGAAAAGGAGCAAGTCTGAGTCCTCTATTCCGCGCAACTCCAAATGCCCTGAAAATCAACGGTGATTTTTTTGGGAATATATAAAAAATACTGGGCGAAAGAAGTGTCAGAGGGGAGCAACCACGGGCCCACAAGCCTGGTTCCCGCGGCCTACCCCCCTGGTCGCGGCAACAGGGCTTGTGGGCACCCTGGTGGCCCACTAGCCCCCCTCTTTTGCTATATGAAGGGTTTCGTCCGGAAAAAAATCAGGGTGGAGTTTTTTCGTGGATTCTCCGCTGCCACGAGGCGGAACTTGAGCAGATCCAATCTAGAGCTCCGACAGGAAGATCCTGTCGGGGAAACTTCCCTCCCGGAGGGGGAAATCGTCGCCATCGTCATCACCAACACTCCTCTCGTCGGAGGGGAGTCATCTCCATCAACATCTTCATCAGCACCATCTCCTCTCCGAACCCTAGTTCATCTCTTGTAACCAATCTCCGTCTCGCGACTCCGATTGGTACTTGTAAGGTTGCTAGTAGTGTTGATTACTCTTTGTAGTTGATGCTAGTTGGATTACTTGGTGGAAGAGTTTATGTTCAGATTCTTGATGCTATTCATTACACCTTTGATCATGATTATGATTATGCTTTGTGAGTAGTTACTTTTGTTCCTGAGGACATGGGATAAGTCATGCTAATAATAGTCATGTGAATTTGGTATTAGTTCGGTATTTTGATATGTTGTATGTTGTTTTTCCTCTAGTGGTGTTATGTGAACGTCGACTACATAACACTTCACCATATTTGGGCCTAGAGGAAGGCATTGGGGAGTAGTAAGTAGATGATGGGTTGCTAGAGTGACACAAGCTTAAACCCGAGTCTATGCGTTGCTTCGTAAGGGGCTGATTTGGATCCACTAGTTTAATGCTATGGTTAGACGTTGTCTTAATTCTTCTTTCGTAGTTGCGAATGCTTGCGAGAGGGGTTAATCATAAGTGGGATGCTTGTCCAAGTAAGGGCAGTACCCAAGCGCCGGTCCACCCACATATCAAACTATCAAAGTAACAAACGCGAATCATATGAACATGATGAAACTAGCATAACAGAAATTCCCGTGTGTCCTCGGGAGCGCTTTTCCTCTTATAAGACTTTGTTCAGGCTTGTCCCTTGCTACAGAAGGGATTGGGCCACTTGCTGCACCGTTGCTACTACTTGTTACTTGTTGCTTTTCCGTTGCTACGTTTCACCTCACTACACCATCACTTGTTACCGCTACTTTCAGTGCTTGCAGTTATTACCTTGCTGAAAACCGTTTATGAGAGCCTTCTCCTCCTCGTTGGGTTCGACACTCTTACTTATCGAAAGGACTATGATTGATCCCCTATACTTGTGGGTCAGCAACTGTCTAAACACACACACTTCTGCTTTCTAGATGGTTAATCTGGTTTCTCCCAAATACCAGTTGCACAATCTGATCAGGAGAAAAACACTTTCACGTGCCCTTTCGATACCTTTGCTTATAGACATTATGCCTTTTGGCTTATGTAATGCACCTAGTACCTTTCAAAGATGTATGATGGCTATATTCTCTGACTTTTATGAAAATATTGTTGAGGTTTTCATGGATGACTTCTCCGTTTACGGGTCTTCTTTTGATGATTGCCTCAGCAACCTTGATCGAGTTTTGCAGAGATGTAAAGATACCAATCTTGTCTTGAATTGGGAGAAGTGCCAATTTATGGTTAATGAAGGCATCGTCTTAGGACATAAAATTTCTGAAAGAGGTATTGAAGTCGATAAGGCTAAGGTTGATGCGATTGAGAAAATGCCATGCCCTACAGATATCAAAGGTATAAGAAGTTTCGTTGGTCATGATGGTTTCTATAGAAGGTTCATTAAGGACTTTTCTAAGATTTCTAGGCCTCTTACCAATCTCTTGCAAAAGGATATTCCTTTTGTTTTTGATGATGATTGTGAGGAAGCCTTCGAAATACTTAAGAAGGCCTTGATAACTGCACCTATTGTTCAACCACCTAATTGGAACTTAGCTTTTGAAATCATGTGAGTTGCTAGTGATTATGCTGTTGGCGTTGTTCTAGGACAAAGAGTTGATAAGAAGTTGAATGTTATTCACTATGCTAATAAAACTCTAGACAGTGCCCAAAGAAACTATGCTACTATTGAAAAGGAATTTTTAGGAGTCGTGTTTGCATGTGAAAAGTTCAGATCTTACATAGTTGATTCCAAAGTCACTATTCACACTGATCACACTGCTATTAAGTTTCTCATGGAAAAGAAAGATGCTAAACCTAGACTTATCAGATGGGTTCTCTTGCTACAAGAATTTGATTTGCATGTTGTCGATAGGAAGGGTGCTGAGAACCCCGTATCAGATAACTTGTCTAGGTTGGAGAATGTTCTTGATGACCCACAACCTATTGATGATAGCTTTCCTGATGAGCAATTGAATGTCATCAATGCTTGACGAAGTACACCGTGGAATGCTGATTATGCAAATTATATCGTTGCCAAATATATACCAGCTAGTTTCACATACCAGCAAAAGAAGAAATTCTTCTTTGATTTGAGACATTACTTTAGGGATGATCCTCACCTTTAAGGAAGGAGTAGATGGTGTTATTAGACGTTGTGTACCTGAACATGAACAGGGACAGATCCTACAGAAGTGTCACTCTGAGGCTTACGGAGGACACCATGCGGGAGATAGAACTGCACACAAGGTATTGCAATCAGGTTTCTATTGGCCCACTCTCTTCAAGGATGCCCGTAAGTTTGTCCTATCTTGTGACGAATGTCTAAGAATAGGTAATATCAGTAAACGTCAGGAAATGCCTATGAATTATTCACTTGTCATTGAACCATTTGATGTTTGGGGTTTTGATTATATGGGACCTTTTCCAAAATCCAACGGGTATACTCATATCCTAGTTCTTGTTCATTACCTTACTAAGTGGGTAGAAGCTATCCCAACTAGTAGTGCTGATCACAACACCTCTATCAGGATGCTTAAAGAAGTTATTTTCCCTCGATTTGGAGTCCCTAGATATCTAATGACTCATGGTGGTTCACATTTTATTCATGGTGCTTTCCGTAAAACGCTTGCTAAGTATGATGTCAACCATAGAGTTGCATCCCCCTATCACCCTTAGTCCCGTGGTCAAGTAGAGATAAGAAATAGAGAGATTAAACTAATTCTGCAAAAGACTGTCAATAGGTCTAGAAAGAATTGGTCTAAGAAGCTCGATGATGCACTGTGGGCTTATAGAACTGCTTATAAGAATCCCATGGGCATGTCTCCGTACAAAATGGTTTACGGTAAAGCATGTCATTTACCTCTTGAGCTAGAGTATAAGGCTTATTGGGCAATCAAAGAGCTCAACTTTGATTTCAAACTTGCTGGTGAGAAGAGGTTATTTGTTATTAGCTCGCTTGATGAATGGAGAGCTCAAGCATAGGAAAATGCCAAGTTGTTTAAACAAAAGGTTAAGAGGTGGCATGATACAAGGATACAAAAACGTGAGTTCAATGTAGGTGATTATGTCTTGCTATATAATTCCCGTTTAAGATTTTTTGCAGGCAAGCTTCTCTCTAAATGGGAAGGTCCTTACATTGTTGAGGAAGTATATCATTCCGGTGCCATCAAGATCAACAACACGGAAGGTAATTTTCCGAGAGTGGTAAATGGGAAAAGAATCAAGCATTATATCTCAGGTACTCCCATAAATGTTGAAAGCAATATTATCAATACCATAACTCCGGAGGAGTACATAAGGGATATTTATCAGCCTGTTTCAGACTCCGAAAACGAAGAGGTATGTGATTCGGTAAGTAAACTGACTCCAAAACTTTTCCAGTAGGAATTTTTCGCCGTTTTGGAATTTTTAGGAAAAATAGAAAAATTTAAAGTAGTCCGGAAAGCGCACGAGTAGGCGACAAGCCTGCCAGGCGCGGGCCACCCCCCTGGCAGCGCCTGGGGGGCTTGTGACCACCTCGTGTGCCTCCTGGACTCCGTTTTCTTGTGGAGTACTCCGTCTGGTCGGGAAAAAATCATTATATATTCTCCCGAAAGGTCTGACCCTCGTATCACGCAATTTTCCTCTATTTTCGTTTCGAGTTGTTGTGCAGACAGATCTAGATCGCTATGGCGTCCCCAAAAGCTCCGAAGGACAAGTTCTTCGAGAAGGTCATCAATCCCTACCTTGCGGGAGTGCTGCAACACCCTCAATCTATCGAGATGCGTGAGGGGGTGCTGCACATCCGTGATGTTGAGGGGCCCAAGAAGACTGGATGTGTGGAGGCGAGGCTCGAAGCAATGGAGCAGTAAGTCTTCAAGTGCCAAGGGATGGTGGAAAGCGAACTCAACGCCAACCACATGATGATCACGGAGTTCACCAACAAGAACAAGATCGATGCCAATGACATCGGGAAACACCTCTCCAGGCTCTATGATAGAATTGATCACGTCCAAGCCCAGATCTATGACGTGCAGAACCAAAAATGTGAGTATGAATATAGATTTAAATCAAAACGTTTGCTACAGATTTGAGGATTCCGGAGACTCGGTCATCTTTCCATGATGGAGCACCTATGCCTTGGAAGAGGGAGGATCAAACCCAGGTTGCAACAACTCCACCACCACCACCTCCGAAGGAAGACAATTAAGCATGGGTATGGGCAATCCCCTTGGCTTGTGCCAAGCTTGGGGGAGTTGCCCCGGTATTGTATCACCATCACATATTTTGCCTTTACCGTTTCTTAGTTCGATCCTTTTTGGTTTTATCTTTCTCTAGCAGAATAAAGTTCTTAGTGATCTAGGCTTGAGTTTTGCTTTCTGTCACCCCGATGTATTCGAGTTCGTGAGTCATATAATAAAGAGTGTTTTAGTTAAGGGCCTTGCTTCATGCCATGATCTGAAAGAAAAGAATGATAAAAGAACAAAAGTATAAAAGATCATGTAATGATCTTATGGGAAGTGATGGCTCCACATATAAAAATAATGTTGATTGAAACTTTTTGTGGGTGGACAAATGTAGACCTTGGTCATTGCTGCAATTAATAGGAAGTAATAAAGAAAGAGAGGTTCACATATAAATATATCATCTTTGACACCGTCTATGATTGTGAACACTCATTAAACTATTGCATGCTTAGAAGTAGATGTTGGACAAGGAAGACAACATAATGAATTACGTTTGCTTGGTTCAGAGCAATGTTATATGACTAGAGATCCCTTAGCACGTGACGCTTGCTTCCACCCCTTATCAGCCAAAACTTTCGCACCAAGTAGATATACTACTTGTGCATCCATAAACCTTCAACCCAGTTTTGCCATGAGAGTCCACCATACCTACCTATGGATTGAATAAGATCCCTCAAGTAAGTTGTCATCGGTGCAAGCAATAAAAAATGCTCCCTAAATATGTATGATCTATTAGAGTGTGGATAATAAGCTTTGTACGAACCTGTGATGAGAAAGGCATAAAAGCGACAGACTGCATAATAAAGTTCTTTATCACAGGAGGCAATATAAAGTGACGTTCCTTCACACTAAGAGGACACACATCCAAACATCAAAAGCGCATGACAACCTCTGCTTCCCTCTGCGAAGGGCCTATCTTGTACCTTTACTTTTTGCCCTTGAAAGAGTCATGGTGATCTACACCAATTCCTTATTTCGCCTTTATCTTGGCTAACGTCATATGCTAGGGAAAGATCTATATTCATATGTCAACTTGGAAGTAAGTATTCATGAATTATTATTGTTGACATTACCCTTGAGGTAAAGTAGTTGGGAGGCTACTCTATAAGCCCCTATCTTTCTCTATGTCTGACTGAAACTTTGATCTCATGAGTACCACGTGAGTTGTAGCAAGTGTAGAATACAAAAGGATGATTGAGTATGTGGATTTGCTTTACAATCTCTTATTTGGCTCTTTCCGATGTTATAATAAATTGCAATTGCTTCAATGACTAAAGGCTATTGGTTGTTAATTCTCAATAAGGTTCTTGATCCATACTTTACTTTGTGAAGGAATTATCACTTTAGCATAAGAGATTATACGATGATATTGTTGTTCTGATTGTGATCATGATGCCTGCATGTCCGTATTTTGTTTTGTCGACACCTCTATCTCTAAACATGTGGGCATATTTATTGATCTCGGTTTTCGCTTGAGGACAAGCGAAGTCTAAGCTTGGGGGAGTTGATACGTCCATTTTGCATCATGCTTTTATGTTGATATTTATCGCTTTATGGGTTGTTATTACACTTCACGGTACAATACTTATGCCTTTTCTCTCTTATTTTACAAGGTTTACATGAAGAGGGAGAATGCTGACAGCTGGAATTCTGGCCTGAAAAAGGAGCAAGTTTGAGATACCTATTCTGCGCAACTCCAAAAATCATGAAAATCAACGAGGAATTATTTTGGAATTTATAAAAAATACTGGACGGAAGAAGTACCAGAGGGGAGCCACCAGGAGGCCACAAGCCCGGTAGGCGTGGCCTACCCCCCTGGCCGCGCCTAGGGGGCTTGTAGGCTCCCCGTTGGCCCTCTGGCTCCCCTCTTTTGCTATAAGGAGTGTTTCGTTCCAGAAACAAAATCAAGAGGTGGCTTTCGGGAGGAATCGCCGCCGCCACGAGGCGGAACTTGAGCAGAACCAATCTAGAGCTCCGGCACGGCCGTCCTGCCGGGGAAACTTCCCTCCTGGAGGGGGAAATCGTCGCCATCGTCATCACCAACACTCCTCTCATAGGAGGGGACTCGTCACCATCAACATCTTCATCAGCACCATCTCATCTCCAAACCCTAGTTCATTTCTTGTAACCAATCTCTGTCTCGCGACTCCGATTGGTAGTTGTAAGGTTGCTAGTAGTGTTAATTACTCTTTGTAGTTGATGCTAGTTGGATTACTCGATGGAAGATTATATGTTCAGATCCTTGATGCTATTCAATACCTCTCTGGTCATGAACATAAATATGCTTTGTGAGTAGTTACTTTTGTTCCTGAGGACATGGGATAAGTCTTGCTATAAGTAGTCATGTGAATTTGGTATTCGTTCGATATTTTGATGCGTTGTATGTTGTTTTTCCTCTAGTGGTGTTATGTGAACGTCGACTACATAACACTTCACCATTATTTGGTCCTAGAGGAAGGCATTGGGAAGTAGTAAGTAGATGATGGGTTGCTAGAGTGACAGAAGCTTAAACCCTAGTTTATGCGTTGCTTCATAAGGGGCTGATTTGGATCCACTAGTCTAATGCTCTGGTTAGACTTTGTGTTAATTCTTCTTTTGTAGTTGCGGATGCTTGCGAGAGGGGTTAGTCATAAGTGGGATGTTTGTCCAAGTAAGGGCAGCACCCAAGCACCGGTCCACCCACATATCAAACTATCAAAGTAGCGAACACGAATCATATGAACATGATGAAAACTAGCTAGGCAGAAATTCCCGTGTGTCCTCGGGAGTGCTTTACCTCCTATAAGAGTTTGTCGAGGCTTGTCCCTTGCTACAAAAGGGATTGGGCCATCTTGCCGCACCTTTGTTACTATTGTTACTTTCTACTTGCTACGAATCATCTTATCACACAACTATCTGTTACCGATAATTTCAGTGCTTGCAGAGAATACCTTGCTGAAAACCACTTGTCAGATCCTTCTGCTCCTCATTGGGTTCGACACTCTTACTTATGGAAAGGACTACGATAGATCCCCTACACTTGTGGGTCATCAGCCACCTACTCATGTGTTGAGATCAAGAGATTCCATTCCAACCATTTGAACTTTATTTCTAGCCTCCCCAAGTTGCTTTCCACAAGATCAATCTCTCCTACCCCTGCCAAATCTAAGAGAGAGTGATTGAGTCTTGAGGAGACTATCTTTTGAAGCACAAGAGCAAGGAGTTCATCGTTCTACCACATCTATTACCTTTTGGAGGGTGGTGCCTCCCAGATTGGTTAGGTTTATTTTGGGAGCCTCCTACTTCGTGGTGTGGAGTTGAACCAAGATGTTTGTAAGGGCAAGGAGATTGCCTAATTCGCGAAGATCTACCATGAGTGAGGGTAGCCTTGTGTGGACGAAAGCCATGGTGGAATAGACAATGTCGTTTTTTCATGAACCCCTTGTGGGTGGAGCCCTCCATGGACTCTCGCAGTCGTTACCCGCCATGGGTTGAAGTCTCCACTGACATGAATGTACGATAGCGCCACCTATCAGAACCATGCCAAAAAATCTCCGTGTCAACCTTTGCGTTTGATCTCCCGACATTACCCTCTATTTTACATTTTCATGTCTTACTTTCCGCTGCTATACTCTTAGATGTGCATGTGTAGGGTGTACTTGACTAGTCATAATTGTTGAAACTGGCCCACACTTAAAATTGGGAAAAGGTAAGTTTTTATATTGCCAAGTACTGTAATCACCCCCCTCTAGACATACTTTCAATCCTACAAGTGGTATTAGAGCTTTTGTCTCCATTGCATTGGTTTCACAACCTAGGAGAGTATGGTGTCTAGTGTGAGAAATTATCATCGTAGAGGTCCATATTTAGGTGGCACTAATTTCCCTAGTTGGAAGCATAAGATGAAAATGCATATTCTTGGTCATAATCTTGTTGTTTGGGCTATTGTTCGTGTTGGTGTGCAAGGTGATTTCTTCGGAGAAGGAAAAGAACCGGGTCGTGATGCGACGGCGGATGAGTTGAAGATGTTGCAATACAATGCTCAAGCATGTGATATCATGTTCAACTACTTGTATCCCAAAGAATTCAACAAAATCAGTCATCTCGAGAATGCAAAGGAAATTTGGGATACTTTGATTGATATGCATGAAGGTACTGATTCTGTCAGGGAATATAAGTTGGATGTGCTTCAAAGTTGGCTTGACAAATTCAAGATGAAGGATGGTGAAGGACTTGCTAAGCTTTATTCTAGGCTAGCTCTCATCACAAATGAGATTACCGGCTTAGGAAGTGAAGAGATGACCGGCAAATTCATCATCAAGAAGATACTTAGAGCCTTGGATGGAAGATACGACACCGTGTGCACATTAATCCAAATGATGCCAAACTTCAAGGATCTCAAGAAAACTGAAGTCATTGGAAGGATTGTCGCTCATCAAATGTCTTTCAAGGACAAAGGTGAGTTGCACAACAAGTCAAGGAGTGCCTACAAACCTTTAAGTGATGGTCCCTCTACTTCAAGATACAACCTTGTTAACAATGAAGAGATCAGCCTCATGGTCAGAAAAATCAACAAGTTCTACAAGAGTAGAGGCAAAGAAAGAAACTCAAGCTCAAGATATGATAAGAAGCGTTTGTCTAGTCGTGATCGAAACTGCTACAACTGTGGAAATCCCGGACACTATTCCAATGAGTGCTCTCCTCCCCACAAACGAAGAGAAGAGTCATCTAGAAGACGAAGCTCAAGAGACGAGTCACCTCACAGAGAGAGAAGGAGTAAAGAAGATCATTATGAACGAAGACACTCCTGGAGAGGCAAATAATCGGAGAAGAAGGACAAATACACCAAGTTCAATTCAAGAAGAAGACATCAAGATCATGTTGGTGAATAGGTTTTCGGCTCCGTGTCTTACAACCTATCCGAGCGAAGCTATCACTCCAACTGTGACTACAGTCAAGATGAAGGTGTTGCCGGTCTTGCACTCGTTTCCTCCAACTCCTACGACTTATTTGATTCACCAAATGGAGGTATTGGAAACTCCTTTATGGCAAAAAGCCCCAAGGTATCACACCCTGAATACATTAACTTTGATAGTGATGAGGATGACTTGTTAGGAGAAGATGACTTGCTCTTTGATAAGACTAGTGATAACATTGAAAATGAACTTGAAAATAATCATGCTAGTCAAGCGAAATCAAATGATGATGATAAGAAAGAGATTGAACGACTAATTAAAAATTAAACAATCTTAAGTTAGCTCATGAAACTACTCTAGAAGATCATAGAGAGCTTGCAAGAACTCATGAGAAGCTACGCTTCAAGAAGCAAAATTTAGAGCAAGAGCATGAGTTTCGAAAAGCAATCAATGATGACATTCAAAAGAAGAGTTCTTCTTATCTAGCCAAACAATTACTCTTGTCTACTTTTGTTCCAGAAGTTAAACCTAAGAACATTAGTAACAAAGGTAAGAAAGTTTCTTCATCTAGTAACAACAATTCTAAAGCTAGATTAGATGCTATTGTTGCTAGTAGCTCTGTCGACTACACTAATGATTTTCTTAGCCAAGTTACACTTTAGCAAGAAAATGATTTATTGAAAGGGATTATAAAGAGAGGTGTCTTCAAGAGTCTTTCCCGAAGTAAGTAATTTGAGGAAATTGTGCGCAAGCAAGGAGGACATCGGAAGAAGCAAGGTGTTGTCTACTTCAATGTCAACGGAGATGTTTGGGAAGAAGGTCCATATCCCATTCCCAAGTTTGTTCCTCAAGATGAGAAGTATGGTTCTACTCCTCCCAAGGGAACAAGCTCTCAGGATGTCCTTCTACCACAAGACCACAAGGGCAAGGGAAAGCTTCAAGAGGAGATTGACTCATTTGAGGAAGAACCCTAAGCCAAGGTCGAGTGGGTTCCCAAGGACACTTCTAGTACTACCTCATCTAGTGCTACCACAACTCCAAGGATCCCCATCAAGGTGATGTGGGTCCCAAAGAGGAAGAACTAGAAAGTTCTTGAGGGGTGACTCCGCCAATGAAATTCACTCTTATTCATTTTGGCAAGAACTATATGCAATCAACTCCAACCACATGCATTAGTTCAAGGAGTCACACATTCCCTCAAAGGTGAGCAAGGAACAAGGTAAATAATGCATCTATGGACATCACCTCCCATGTACTTCACTTCATGTCCATATACATCTTTGCATTTGTTCCTTTTTCTTTGGTACTAATCCATGTAGGTGAGAAGAGTAAGAAACAACAAGGATTGATCCCAACTCAAGATGATCTTCGTTAACAATGAGCATCCACCACTACTACACCTACTTGAAGTGTTCTAGGACAAAACCCATGGTTAGTTTATCCCTATTAGGGGGGTGTCACATCTAGGGGAGCTTTAATCTAAGACTTGAGTATAAGCGTCTCCTAAACAATGTGAACACATTAATGCATTATGTAAAAGTGGTAACCCCACTTGTGATTAATCGATGAGTATGACCTATGATCAAGTATTCTTACTTGGCTCCTAAGTCAATATACTCATATATAGATGACTTCATCATCGCCAAAGTGATTGATAGATGCTAGAATGATTGTGCATGTTCAACATGTTTTATTTGACATTTTATTGTGTGAGCATGTTGGTATGCATATTTTGCTCATTCGAGGATATCCATTTGTTGTTGTGTGGCTTTCTATTTCTTTTGGCCAATTGGATATACAAGAATGCCTAAGTACCTTTCCCTAGCCATCTATGCTTTCTCGTCTCAAATTCTATTCATGCTTCATCACAAAATTTGAGCAAGCACTTTAGGGACACTTTGTGTGAGGAGCACTCGGAGATCCATCTCGACAAGGCCTGAATTCCAAAACCTCCCAAAGTGCATCTTGGTGTGACCAACCTCAATATCTCGGTCCCACCGAAGCCTAGGGTTGATCATGTTTTTTTATCTCGGGGCAACCAAGTTTTTTTATTCGGCCTCACCGAGTTTCACTATCATGTGACAGTTGTGGAACTCTGCGGCACCAAAAATCTCATCTTGGTATCAGCGACAGCAAGGGGATATTGATATCCGCGGAACTCGACGGTTGAAAAAAATTCTTCAAACATCGAACAGCCGCACCCCTTTGCTGCCGCGCCCTAGTCCCATGGATGTCTACTTGATTCTCCCGTGCTCCTTCGTCAGGAGTCCTCGCCGTCAACGGATTCTTCACCGCCGCTGTCGCCGTAGAGAATCTATGCCAAGTTAGGGTACGTATTCGATTTCCTTTTGTGCTCCAAATCTGATTCTTTGCGCAAATAGGTCCTGCCATTATATATCCACTATTGCTACAAGTTCTATCTAGCAGAGAACTCCATTAGTCTAGCGAGCAAAGAAAATTTTAGGGTTAGCAGTTAGTGAGATTGAATCTCGGTGTCATCGAGTCGCAAAAATCGGTCTTACCAATTTTGGTTTTAGGGTTACTCAGAATGTTCTCGGTGGAACCTAGTTTTCCTTTTCAGTGAAATAGAAAAAAGGTGCAAAGTTTCTATTAATAAGAACATATGTCTCGGTGGCTCCAATTTTTTTGACTCGATGGATTCGAAATCCTATTTTGCTCGATGTTAGAACTAAAATTTTTAGAGTTAAAATTTTACAAAAACTTTTGGAATTTTGTGATGCTTACCTTTTCCAGATCTTCTATATCTTTTCATAGGGTCTACTTGTCTGCTTGTGTGCGAGTGTGCTTGTGTGCTTGGTCTTGCAAGATGTCACGTTCAGAGGCACACAGAACAACTTTAGTGAGCCCAGTGCTGAAACTGACTCGGGCACTAGTCCTGAGAGGACCCTTTCTGACCCAGGTACTCCTAGCTCCCATGGCATGCACAAGGTAGCTACCAGGTCGAGATGGAAGCTCAATTCTGATGAAGAAGATGCTGATTTCATCCTTGAAGAATCTTCTCCCCAGAAGCAGAAGGAGAAGACCACAGTTAGGAAGACTGTGAGGAAGGAGTATGCTAAACCTTCTGACACTGGAGCTCTAGAAGCTAGGCTTGCAAAGAATCCACGTCGGAAGAGAGCCCAAAAGAGAACTATCCATGTTGTGGGAAGGCCAACCTCAATGTATGAAGATCTAGCAGAAGCTTCTAATGATGAGGAGGAAGAAATTCCAGGTGAGGTTCCTCCTCCTAAGAAGACAAAGGTGACGGCTGATGCTATGCCAAAGAAGCCTTCTGCTCCCAAGAAGTCTTCGGCTCCTAAGAAGCCTGTAGCTCCCAAGAGGACTACAAAGGATACTCCTGCAGCTAAGAATAACAAAGGATTTGCGTCCAGAGATTTTGCTGCACAAGAAAATGTGGATGCACCTGTGCTTATGAAGCTCAGGGCTCATCTGCAAACCCATGATGCTTCTCACCCAACTGCTGAAGACATGAAAAAGAGGAGAGATGCAGGTTTGAGGAAGTGGAGATCTACTGATCCATATGCTGTGATAAGGAGAACTCTTGTTGATCCCCGCTTTCACACAAGGGAACAACAAGATTTCTATGAGACAATTTTGCTTGATAGGAGTCCTGTAGTCAACAAGATGAGATATGTCGATTGGGAATACATCAAAGCCAATGAATACTATTTTCATCACATGGGAGAAAATTTAGGGATGTTTGATATTGAAGATTTTGTTGGCAAAGAAATGACTGCATGGAATGATGAGATGATCATGCAATTCTATTCCACTGATCATTTATATTCCGATGGAAGAGTTGTTTGGATGACTGAGGGTCACCGGTATGAAGCCACTATTGACGAATGGGCCACTATCATTGGTGCTCCTAAAGAATAAGAACGAGACATGGATGTGTATTCATAGCTCAAGATGAATCACAACTCCATGGCCAACATGTACAAGCTAGTGCCCCATGAGTTTCTGTCGTGTCACAAATTTGGCTTTGTCTACTTTTTGCAAGCAGGAATACCTACTACGAACACTATCATGAGATACACCCTCATGCCCAAATCAGGTGATGACAAGATGATTAGAGGTTATTCCATCAACATGCTGCATCATATAGACACCCACACCCGGTTCCGAGTGATGGACTTGATAGTTGAGAATGTCAAGAGGACTACTACAGATCAGAAGAGATCCTATGGATATGCTCCATATATTCAGATGCTCATCAATGACAAGCATGCATATATACTTGATCACCCCACCTGCCGCTTTCAGCCTGATTTTGAAGACAATGATGTTGTGATGGACGACAACCATCCTAGCTCAGCTACTGCTCGAGAGGCAACACATGCTGCTAGGAATGCTCCAGCTCCACCCCCCAACTCAGAACCATAGGGATGTCCTTCTTGGTCAGTGATACGTCTCAAACGTATCTATAATTTTTGATGGTTTCATGTTGTTATCTTGTCATCTTTGGATGTTTTATGTACCTTTTATATCTTTTTTGGGACTAACTTATTAATTCAGTGCCAAGTGTCAGTTCTTGTTTTTTGTGTTTTTGGCTCTTTTCAGATCTGATTTTGGAACGGAGTCCAAACGGAATAAAATCCCCGAAATGATTTTTTCCCGAACGGAAGAAGATCAGGGGGCCTGTGGGCTAAGCCAGGTGGGCTCCAGGGAGACCACAAGCCCCCACTACGCCACCAGGGGGAGGCGGCGGTGGCAGGGCTTGTGGTCTCCCTGGCCGCCCCCTGACCTAGATCTTTGGCCTATATATTCCCTAAAATACAGCAAAAAGTCAGGGGATCCTCGAAAATACTTTTCCGCCGCCGCAAGCTTCCGTTTCCGCGAGATCTCATCTGGAGACCCTTCCCGGCACCCTGCCGGAGGGGACTTTGGAGTTGGAGGGCTTCTTCATCATCATCATCGCCCCTCCAATGACTCATGAGTAGTTCACTTCAGACCTACGGGTCCGTAGTTAGTAGCTAGATGGCTTCTTCTCTCTCTTGGATCTTCAATACAAAGTTCTCCATGATCTTCATGGAGATCTATCCGATGTAATCTTCTTTGGCGGTGTGTTTGTCGAGATCCGATGAATTGTGGATTTGTGATCAGATTATCTATGATATATATTTGAGTCTTTCCTGATTTCTTATATGCATGATTTGATATCCTTGTAAGTCTCTCCGAGTCTTGGGTTTTGTTTGGCCAACTAGATCTATGATTCTTGCAATGGCAGAAGTGCTTGGTTTTGGGTTCTACCATGTGGTGACCTTTCCCAGTGACAGTAAGGGCAGCAAGGCACACATTAAGTAGTTGCTATCAAGGGTAACAAGATGGGCTCTCTCGTTGATATGAGATTGTCCATCTACATCATGTCATCTTGCTTAAGGCGTTACTCTGTTCTTTTGGACTTAATACACTAGATGCATGCTCGATAGCGGTCGACGTTTGGAGTAATAGTAGTAGATGCAGAAAGTATCGGTCTACTTGTTTTGGACGTGATGCCTATAGATATAATCATTGCCATAGATATCGTCACGACTTTGTGCGGTTCTATCAATTGCTCGACAGTAATTTGTTCACCCACCGTCTACTTGCTTTCATGAGAGAAGCCACTAGTAAACACTACGACCCCCGGGTCTATTCACATCCATCGTTTACACCTTCGCTTTTACTTTGCTTTGTTACTTTGTTGCTTTCAGTTCTCACTTGGCGAACAATCTATGAGGGATTGACAACCCCTTCATAGCGTTGGGAGGAAGCTTTTTGTGTTTGTGCAGGATCTTGTGATACTCCTCCACTGGATTGATACCTTGGTTCTCAAACTGAGGGAAATACTTACCACCGCTGTGCTACATCACCCTTTCCGCTTCAAGGGGACACCAACGCAAGGCTCCAAGGCCACGGGGGAAATCCTTTGCATATTTGCCTAGGAAGTCCCTTAAGGCGTAGCCGCAGCAGAAGGATTCCTGGTGTCGTCGACACGACTATTCTTGGCGCCGTAGCCAGGGAAGCACAGCTGACATCAGTTAGCACCATCCAAGGGATGGAGAAGAAAGTTTCTGAGATCTTGCTGAACCAAAAGAGCCTCGAGAGGATCATGGAGACAAAATTCCATGACCTAGATGTTAAGGTGACGAAGTTAACTACCACTGTTCAGTTGGTTTAGTGAAGATTCCCCGCTCCAGCAGTGATGATGAATAGTCGCCCCTCCCTACTACCACTCAGTTTAGGACCAAGACTAGGTCAACACATGTGCCAGTTCCGGAAGCCAGACCATCTTCATCGGCTCAAGCTTCAGCTCCTGATCCTTCACCTCCAATGTCTACACCTCCAGCTCCAGGGACTTTTGCGGAAGCCTTCATCGATACTCTCTTGTCCACTCCATCTTCAGCTATGGGAGGATATTGAGCCTGGAGAGACGATTAGTTCTAGACCTTTGAACTTTTTGGTAACTTGTTGGCAAAGGGGGAGAAGTGTATAGATCAAATAGGGCTTCGAGAGGGTGAGCTTTGCATTTTATTTGCTCTCATTTGTTTTTTCAAAACTTTGGTCTTTTGGATGATTTTATCCGTTTAGAGGTGTGTTTGATCATACACTATGGTTGTTTGATGCTACCACATTATTATCTTTGAGCTATCTACATGTTGATGGTGGAGAACGTTGCATGGGAAACAAAAAAATCCTACGCACACGAAGACCTATCATGGTGATGTCCATCTACGAGTGGAGATTAGATCTACGTACCCTTGTAGATCGCACAGCGGGAACATTAAGAAACACGGTTGATGCAGTGGAATGTCTTCACGTCCCTCGAACTGTCCCACGAACCGTCCCGCGATCCGTCCCACGATCCGTTCCTATCTAGTGCCGAACGGACGACATCTCCGCGTTCAGCACACGTACAGCTCGACGATGATCTCGGCCTTCTTGATCCAGCCAGCAAGATGGAGAAGTAGATGAGTTCTCCGGCAGCATGATGGCGCTCCGGTGGTGGTGACGATCTACTCCTGCAGGGCTCCGCCCGAGCTCCGTAGAAATTCGATCTAGAGGTAAAACTATGTGGTATAAGCTAGAGTTGCACGTGGCAAAGTTGTGTCTCAAAAAGCCCTAAACCACCACTATATATAGGAGGGAGGGGGAGGGGCTAGCCTTGAGGGACAAGTCCCTCAAGGTGCGCCGGCCGCCTGGAGGAGGAGGAGGACTCCTCCAATTCAGTTTGGGAAGGAGGAGTCCTCCTCTTCCTTCCCACCTCCCTCTTTCCTTTTTCTTTTTCTTTTCTTTTGGTATTTTCTTATGTGGTGCCTATATACCTCTTGGGCTGACTCCACCATCCCACTAAGGACTTGTGGCGCCACCCTAGGGCCTTGGGCTCACTCCCGGGTGGGTGTACCCCTCCCGGTGAACACCAGGAACCCATTCGTCACTCCAGGTACACTGCTAGAATTGCACGAAACTTTCCGGTGACCAAATGAAACCATCCTATATATCAATCTTCGTTTCTGGACCATTCCGGAAACCCTCGTGACGTCCGTGATCTCATCCGGGACTCCAAACAAGATTTGGTAACCACACATATAACTCAACTATACTAAAACATCATCGAACCTTAAGTGTGCAGACCCTGCGGGTTCGAGAACTATGTAGACATGACCCGAGGCACTCCTCGGTCAATATCCAATTGCGGGACCTGGATGCATATATTGGATCCTACATATTCTCCGAAGATCTTATCGGTTGAACCTCAGTGTCAAGGATTCATATAATCTCGTATGTCATTCCCTTTGTCCTTTGGTATGTTACTTGCCCGAGATTTGATCGTTGATATCCACATACCTATTTCAACCTCGTTACCGCCAAGTCTCTTTACTCGTTCTGTAATACAATATCCTGTGACTTACAGTTAGTCACATTACTTGCAAGGCTTGTGTGTGATGTTGTATTACCGAGTGGGCCCCGAGATACCTCTCCGTCACACGGAGTGACAAATCCAGTCTTGATCCATACTAACTCAACGGACACCTTCGGAGATACCTGTAGAGCACCTTTATAGTCACCCAGTTACGTTGCGACGTTTGATGCACACAAGGTATTCCTCCGGTACCACTGAGTTATATGATCTCATGGTCGTAGGAACAAATACTTGACACGCAAAAAACAATAGCAATAAAACGACACGATCAATATGCTACGTTCATAGTTTGGGTCTAGTCCATCACATGATTCTCCTAATGATGTGATCCAGTTAGCAAGTGAAAACACTTGCATATAGTCAGAAAACCTTGACTATCATTGATCAACTGGCTAGCCAACTAGAGGCTTGCTAGGGACATTGTTTTGTCTATGTATCCACCCATGTATCTATGTTTTCATTCAATACAATTATAGCATGGATAAGAAATGATTATCTTTAAACAGGAAATATAATAATAACTATTTATCATTACCTCTAGGGCATGTTTTCAATAGTCTCCCACTTGCACTAGAGTCAATAATCTAGTCCTCACATCGCCATGCGATTTACATTTTAATAAATCTAACAACCATACAGTTTCGTGTTGATCATATCTTGCCCGTGGAAGAGGTTTAGTCAACGGGTCTGCTACATTCAGATCCATGTGCACTTTGCGAATATTCACATCCTCTCCTTCGACGTAGTCGCGGATGAGATTAAAACATCGTTTGATGTGTCTGGTCTTCTTGTGAAACCTTGGTTCCTTCGCTAAAGAAATGGCACTAGTGTTGTCACAGAACAGAGTTATTGGATTTAGTGCGCTCGGCATAACTCCAAGACCCGTCATGAACTGCTTCATCCAGACACCGTCCTTTGCTGCCTCCGAGGCAGCCATGTACTCCGCTTCACATGTAGAATCTTCTACGACGCTTTGCTTGGAACTGCATGAGCTTACCGCACCCCCATTAAGAATAAATACCTATCCGGTTTGTGACTTAGAGTCATCCGGATCGGTGTCGAAGCTTGCATCGATGTAACCCTTTACGACGAGCTCTTCGCCACCTCCATAAACGAGAAACATTTCCTTAGTCCTTTTCAGGTACTTCAGAATATTCTTGACCGTCGTCCAGTGATCCACTCCTGGATTACTCTAAAACCTGTCTGCCATACTTATGGCCAAGCTGATGTCTGGTCTAGTGCACAGCATTGCATACATGATAGAACCTATGGCTGAAGCATAGGGGACAGAACTCATTTGTTCTCTATCTTCCGCAATTGCTGGGCACTGAGTCTTACTCAATTTTATACCTTGTAATACTGGCAAGAACCCTTTCTTGGACTGATCCATTTTGAACTTCTTAAAAACTTTATCAAGGTATGTGCTTTGTGAAAGTCCTACCAGGCGTCTCGATCTATCCCTAGGTCCTTCATAGAGAAACTTTTATTCAAGTAATCCTTTACGCTCTCCAAAAACTCCACGTTGTTTCCAATCAGCAATATGTCATCCACATATAATATTAGAAACGCCACAGAGCTCCCACTCACTTTCTTGTAAATACAAGATTCTCCAACCACTTGTATAAACCCAAATGCTTTGATTACCTCATCAACAACGCTTATTCCAACTCCGAGATGCTTGCACCAGTCCATAAATGGATCGCTGGAGCTTGCACACTTTGTTAGCATTCTTTGGTTCGTCAAAACCTTCGGGTTGCATCATATACAACCCTTCCTTAAGAAAACCGTTAAGGAACGCCGTTTTGACATCCATCTGCCAGATTTCATAATCGAAAAATGCATCTATAGCTAACATGATTCGGACGGACTTAAGCATCGCTACCGGTGAGAACGTCTTATCGTAGTCAACTTCTTGAACTTGTGAAAAACCCTTTGCCACAAGTCGAGCTTTATAAACGGTCACATTACCGTCTGCGTCCGTCTTCTTCTTAAAGATCCATTTGTTCTGAATAGCTTTGCGACCTTCAGGTAGTACTTCCAAAGTCCACACTTTGTTTTCGTACATAGATCCTATCTCGGACTTCATGGCCTCCAGCCATTTGTTGGAATCCGGTCCCACCATTGCTTCTTCATAATTCGCAGGTTCATTGTTGCCTAACAACATAATTGATAAGACTGGATTACCGTACCACTCGGGAGCAGTATGTGATCTTGTCGACCTACGAGGTCCGATAGGAACATGATCCGAAGTTTCATGATCATCATCAACAACTTCCTCCTCAACCGGCATCGCAACGACATGGGTTTCCCCTTGCCATGTGCCACCATCTAGAGGGATTAGAGGTTCAACAACCTCATCAAGTTCTATCTTCTTCCCACTCAATTCTTTCGAGAGAAACTCCTTCTCAAGAAAAACTCCATTTTTAGCAACAAACACTTTGCCCTCGGATTTGAGATAGAAGGTGTACCCAACTGTCTCCTTTGAGTAATCTATGAAATGCCCTTTTCCGCTTTGGGTTCCAGCTTTTAAGGTTGAAGCATTTTGACATAAGCATCACATCCCCAATCTTTAAGAAATGACAACTTTTGTTTTTTGCCATACCACAGTTCGTATGGTGTCTTCTCAATGGATTTTGATGGTGCCCTATTTAAAGTGAATGCAGATGTCTCTAATGCATAACCCCAAAACGATAACGACAAATCGGTAAGAGACATCATAGATCGCACCATTTCTAACAAAGTATGATTACGACATTCGGACACACCATTACGCTGTGGTGTTCCAGGCGGTGTTAACTGTGAAACAATTCCACATTGTCTCAAGTGAGCAGCAAACTCGAAACTCACATATTCACCCCCACGATTAGACCGTAGGAACTTGATCTTCTTGTTACGATGATTTTCAACTTCACTCTGAAATTGTTTGAACTTCTCAAACGTTTTAGACTTGTGCTTCATCAAGTAGACATAACCATATCTACTCAAGTCGTCAGTGAAGGTGATAAAATAACGATTTCCTCCGCGCGCCTCCACACTCATCGGACCACACAAATCGGTATGTATGATTTCCAACAAGTCACTTGCACGCTCCATTGTTCCGGAGAACGGAGTCTTAGTCATCTTTCCCATGAGGCATGGTTCACACGTGTCAAGTGAATCAAAGTCAAGTGACTCCAAAAGTCCATCAGAATGGAGTTTCTCCATGCGCTTTACACCAATATGACCTAAGCGGCAGTGCCACAAAAACATGGCGCTATCATTGTTAACTCCAACTCTTTTGGTCTCAACGTTATGTATATGTGTATCATCGCTATCAAGATTCAATATGAACAATCCTCTCACATTGGGTGCATGACCATAAAAGATATTACTCATAGAAATAGAACAACCATTATTCTCTGACTTAAACGAGTAACCGTCTCGCTATAAAAAAGATCCAGATATAATGTTCATGCTTAACGCAGGCACTAAATAACAATTATTTAAGTTCATAACTAATCCCGATGGTAATTGAAGTGAAACTATGACGACGGCGATTGCATCAACCTTGGAACCATTTCCCACTCGCATCGTCACTTCATCTTTTGCCAGCCTTCGTTTATTCCGCAGTTCCTGTTTCGAGTTGCAAATATGAGCAACAGAACCGGTATCGAATACCCAGACACTACTACAAGAGTTGGTTAAGTACACATCAATAACATGTATATCGAATATACCTGATTTTTCCTAGGCCGCATTCTTATCAGCCAAATACTTGGGGCAATTGTGCTTCGAGTGACCCAATCCCTTGCAATAATAACACTCTGTTTCAAGCTTAGGTCCAGCCTTGGGTATCTTCATCGGATTGGCAACAGGCTTGCTGCTCTTCTTGGAGTTACCCTTCTTGGCTTTGTCGTTTCTCTTGAAACTAGTGGTCTTATTGGCCATCAACACTTGATGCTCTTTTCGGAGTTCTGACTCCGCGAAGTTTAGCATCGCGAATAACTCGCCCGATGACTTGTTCATCCCTTGCATGTTAGAGTTCAACACAAAGCTCTTGTAGCTTGGTGTGGTGATTGAAGAATTCTGTCAGTGATAGCCTCTTGCGGGAGTTCAATCCCCGGCTCAGCTAGACGGTTTGAGTACCCAGACATTTTGAGCACATGTTCACTGACAGACGAATTCTCCTCCATCTTGCAAGCATAGAATTTATCGGAGGTATCATACCTCTCGATCCGGGCGTTCTTCTGAAAGATAAACTTCAACTCCTGGAACATCTCATATGCTCCATGACGCTCAAAGCGACATTGAAGTCCCGGCTCTAAGCCATACAAGACTGCATATTTAACTACTGAGTAGTCCTCCTTACGTGTTAACCAAGCGTTCTTAACATCTTGGTCAGCCCTAGCGGGTGGTTCATCTCCTAGCGCAACATTAAGGACATAATCCTTCTTCCCAGCTTGCAGGAGCAACTTAAGATTACGAGCCCAGTCTACAAAGTTGCTTCCATCATCTTTCAACTTAGCTTTCTCTAGGAACGTATTAAAATTCAGGGTGACTGTCGCGTGAGCCATTGATCTAAAAACACAAATATTTCAAAGTGGACTTGGACTATGTTCAAGATAATTAGAGTTCAACTAATAAAATTACTTGCTAAACTCCCACTCAAGAAGTACATCTCTCTAGTCATTTGAGTGGTTCATGATCCAAATTCACTAACTCAAGTCCGATCATCACGTGAGTTAAGAATAGTTTCAGTGGTAAGCATCCCTATGCTAATCATATCAACTATACGATTCATGCTCGACCTTTCGGTCTCATGTGTTCCGAGGCCATGTATGCACATGCTAGGCTCGTCAAGTTTAACCGGAGTGTTCCGCGCGTGCAACTGTTTTGCACCCGTTGTATGTGAACGTTGAGTCTATCACACCCAATCATCACGTGGTGTCTCAAAACGACGAACTGTCGCAACGGTGCACAGTCGGGGAGAACACAATTTCTTCTTGAAATGTAAGTGAGAGATCACCTTATAATGCTACCGTCGTTCTAAGCAAAATAAGGTGCAGAAAAGGATTAACATCACATGCAATTCATAGGTGACATGATATGGCCATCATCTTGTGCTTCTTGATCTCCATCACCAAAGCACCGACATGATCTTCTTGTCACCGGCGCCACACCATGGTCTTCATCATCATGATCTCCATCAACGTGTCGCCATCGAGATTGTCATGTTATCTTTGCTATTACTACTAAAGCTACAACCTAGCAATATAGTAAACGCATCTGCAAACACAAACGTTAGTTTAAATACAACCCCATGGCTCCTGACGGTTGCCGTAGCATTGAAGTGCAAGTCGATATTAAATATTACAACATGATCATCTCATACATCCAATATATCACATCACGTCATTGGCCATATCATATCACAAGCATACCCGGCAAAAACAAGTTAGACATCCTCTAATTTGTTGTTGCATGTTTTACATGGCTGCTATGGGTATCTAGTATGATCGCATCTTACTTATGCAAAAACCACAATAGAGATGTGCAAATTTCTATTTAACCTCTCCAAGGACCGCCTTGGTCAAAACCAATTCAAGTGAAGTTGAAGAAACCGACACTCGCCAGTCATCTTTATGCAACGAGGTTGCATGTCAATCGATGAAACCAGTCTCTCGTAAGCGTACGAGTATGTCGGTCCGGGCCACTTCAATTCAACAATACCGCCGAATCGAGAAAATAATAAGGAGGGCAGCAAATCTAACATCACCGTCCACAAAACCTTTTGTGTTCTACTCGAGATAACATCTACGCATGAACCTAGCTCATGATGCCACTATTGGAGAACGTTGCATGGGAAACAAAAAAATTCCTACGCACACGAAGACCTATCATGGTGATGTCCATCTACGAGTGGAGATTAGATCTACGTACCCTTGTAGATCGCACAACGGGAAGTGTTAAGAAACGCGGTTGATGTAGTGGAACTTATTCACGTCCCTCGAACCGTCCCAAGAACCGTCCCGCGATCCGTCCCACGATCCGTTCTGATCTAGTGCCGAACGGACGGTGCCTCCGCATTCAGCACACGTACATCTCGACGATGATCTCGGCCTTCTTGATCCAGCAAGCAAGACAGAGAAGTAGATGAGTTCTCTGGCAGCATGACGGCGCTCCGGTGGTGGTGATGATCTACTCCTGCAGGGCTCCGCCCGAGCTTCGCAGAAATTCGATCTAGAGGTAAAACTATGTGGTATAGGCTAGAGTTGCACGTGGCAAAGTTGTGTCTCAAAAAGCCCTAAACCACCACTATATATAGGAGGGAGGGGGAGGGGCTAGCCTTGAGGGACAAGTCCCTCAAGGTGCGCCGGTCGCCAGGAGCAGGAGGACTCCTCCAATTCGGTTTGGGAAGGAGGAGTCCTCCTCTTCCTTCCCACCGCCCTCTTTCCTTTTTCTTTTTCTTTTCTTTTGGTATTTTTGTATGTGGCACCTATAGCCCTCTTGGGATGACTCCACCAGCCCACTAAGGACTTGTGGCGCTAGCCTAGGGCCTTGGACTCACTCCCGGGTGGGTGGGCCCCTCCCGGTGAACACCCGGAACCCATTCGTCACTCCCGGTACACTGCCGGAATTGCCCGAAACTTTCCGGTGACCAAATGAAACCATCCTATATATCAATCTTTGTTTCCGGACCATTCCGGAAACCCTCGCGACGTCTGTGATCTCATCCGGGACTCCGAAAAATATTCATTAACCACACATATAACTCAACTCTACTAAAACATCATCGAACCTTAAGTGTGCAGACCTTGCGGGTTCGAGAACTATGTAGACATGACACGAGGCACTCCTCGGTCAATATCCAATAGCGGGACCTGGATGCCCATATTGGATCCTACATATTATCTGAAGATCTTATCGATTGAACCTCAGTGTCAAGGATTCATATAATCCCGTATGTCATTCCCTTTGTCCTTCGGTATGTTACTTGCCCGAGATTTGATCGTCGGTATCCACATACCTATTTCAACCTCGTTACCGGAAAGTATCTTTACTCGTTCCGTAATACAAGATCCCGTGACTTACACTTAGTCACATTGCTTGCAAGGCTTGTGTGTGATGTTGTATTACCGAGTGGGCCTCGAGATACCTCTCCGTCACACGGAGTGACAAATCCCAGTCTTGATCCATACTAACTCAACGGACACCTTCGGAGATACCTGTAGAGCACCTCTATACTCACCCAATTACGTTACGACGTTTGATGCACACAAGGTATTCCTCCGGTGCCAGTGAGTTATATGATCTCATGGTCATAGGAATAAATACTTGACACGCAGAAAACAATAGCAATAAAACGACACGATCAATATGCTACGTTCATAGTTTGGGTCTAGTCCATCACATGATTCTCCTAATGATGTGATCCAGTTATCAAGTGACAACACTTGCATATAGTCAGAAAACCTTGACTATCATTGATCAAATGGCTTGCCAACTAGAGGCTTGCTATGGACATTGTTTTGTCTATGTATCCACACATGTATCTATAATAAACGATTATCTTTAAACAGGAAATATAATAATAACTATTTACCATTGCCTCTAGGGCATATTTCCAATAGTTGATCATTCACGTCTTGTTTGGTGTTATGTGCATTACTATTCATTCATATCATTTATGCGCTCCACCAAGTTGTATGTGACATGAGAGAGTAACCCATGATCCTAATCAATTGTGCATTTGCATTCAAATGTAAATTTAAAATAATGCCCTAATTTAGGTGGAGCTCTTGCTTGTTACATACTTCTCACAACGTCGATGCTAATCATTGATTATATCTTTTGTCGAAGCTTTGATCTATATGTTGTCATAAATTACCAAAAAGGGGGAGATTGACAGCATAATTGCTCCCTAAGGTGGTTTTGGTAATTAATCACAACATATGCATCATTGGACTACTGAGTTTATTCAAGTATATTTCAGAAAAGTTTAAAGATGTCTTGGCTATAGGATTGTGAGGAGAAACCCCTTGATGCAAGAAAGGAATAGGATTGGCTCAAGCTTCAAGCAAGAAGACTCTACATTTTATATTTGTGACAAATTACTTTGAGTCCATAGGAAATCCAATACTATTAAAAGGGAGTGAGATATTATGATGAATTGGTTGCTCAAGTGCTTAGAGGTAACCACCAAAAATACTCAGCCATTCTCCCACAAAAAATATCTCTGTCCAAAGCCAAACCAGCAAAATCGATGCCACCAACTATTTTCATTCGTCCCTACTGATTTTACACGTGACAGATTCTATGCCAAACCCTACCATCTCGGTACCACCAACTTCCACATCGAGGCCACCGAGATTCAGTCACCAACTTTCTGTTCAGAAGATTTCAAGAATCTGAATTTTTGAGTTTGAAATCAGCCTCACCGAGATTTGGAAACTGGTCTAGGTCATCGTATCGGTACCACCGACATTCATATATCGGTCTCACCGAGAATTCAAAAGTTGCCACATTTAGTGCAACTCGGTACCATCGAGATTCTTTTTGGTGTCACCGAGTAGGGCAATAATGTTGTAATGGTTGAATTTTGGGAGATGCCTATATATACCCCTCCACCTACCTCTCATTCATAGAGGAAGCACTTAGAACACACTTACACTTGCCAGATTCATTTTTCTGAGATAGAGCCACCTACTCATGTGTTGAGATCAAGAGAATCCATTCCAACCATTTGAACCTTGATTTCTAGCCTCCCCAAGTTACTTTCCACAAGATCAATCTCTCCTACCCCTACCAAATCTGAGAGAGAGTGATTGAGTATTGAGGAGACTATCTTTTGAAGCACAAGAGCAATGAGTTCATCATTCTACCACATCTATTACCTTTTGGAGGGTGGTGCCTCCTAGATTGGTTAGGTGTCGCTTGGGAGCCTCCTACTTCATGTTGTGGAGTTGAACCAAGATGTTTGTAAGGGCAAGGAGATTGCCTACTTCGTGAAGATCTACCGTGAGTGAGGCTAGTCCTGTGTGGACGGAAGCCGTGGTGGAATAGACAAGGCCGCTTCTTCGTGGACCCCTTGTGGGTGAGCCCCCCGTGGACTCTCGGAGCCGTTACCCTCCGTGGGTTGAAATGTCCACTAACATGGACGTACCATAGCGTCACCTATCGGAACCATGCCAAGATTTACTGTGTCAACCTTTGCATTTGATATCGCTACCTTACTCTCTACTTTACATTTGCATGTCTTACTTTCCACTGCTATACTCTTATATGTGCATGTGTAGGGTGTACTTGACTAGTCATAATTGTTAAAACTGGCCCACACTTAAAATTGGGAAAAGACTAAGTTTTTATCTTGTCTAGTAGCCTAATCACCCCCCCCCTTTAGACATACTTTCGACCCTACACATACGTGCTTGCTATAAGAACTTGCATGACATATTTTGTCCTACCCCCCGTGGCAGCGGGGTCCATAAGGGATACTAAGACTTCCATTTAATAGAGAACCGGAACAAAGTCTTGGAGACGGCTAATCTCCGCTCTTTGTATAACCAGGGGTAGTATGTCCGTCACATTGATAACTAGGCGTTCGTGCACTCGCTCAATTCTGAAATTGTTCATATTGATGTCTTAGGTATAGTATACAAGTGATTCTTTATTTGAGTAAAATACTCCTCTTTGTTGTTGTTGTAATCAACATAATGGTATTTCTTTTAGATATTATTGGAGCTGGATAAACACCCTATGTTGCTGCGGATAAAGATAGATACCACAAGAATACTGGAATGTTAATTGTCTGGTACCAGCATGGGCGCAAGGCAGTGGAGGCATGTTCATTATACGAGAAAGGAAGAGCTCCCACACGAAAACAATCTTTTATCATGACACAATGATTTTTCCAAGATACAATATATAAATTGGATGGTTGCTGCATAAGAACTAGACTGATATTGTTGTAAATTTATAGGCTAGAAGGGCTAGACGATCGAATCCTGCAATGGTGTGTCTGCCGGTTGGAGGCATGGTTTGCTGGAGAAGAAGATGAAATATCTCTGAAAAAGTGGGGTCAGGAACATGTTCTTACTCGTGGCCATGGTCTGATGGACGATGGGTACTATCCTGTAATTCAGGCCCTCGCTCAAGGTATCGACATACGTCTCGATCAGAGGTGTGTATTATTTCTTTCTTTCCCAACATACATATACCGCACACTGAATAATTTTAGTATGTCTTACCAAACATGTCTTTATTAAACTATCCTGTCATGATGGTGCCAAGTACAATTGAAATATAAGTTAACCATGTTATCCGAGTGAAACCATAATTATTCTAAAACTTCCTTCTGTTCTGCCTCACAGTCAGATCAACGTTTTCTTTTTCCTTTAGGTGCACCTGTCAATTTCAGTTTTGTAGATACATTTACTTATCTTTGATACTTCCATATATTCAGCCAGCACAAGGGAGTGATGGTCACCATATATTCAGATGTACTCTTTTTGTATGTTTGATGTAATCGTTTCCTACTTACACTTTTGATTATGTCAAATTATGCCAGATGTGAGCTTTTACTTTACTGTAATATTTATGGATTCATTATTGTCGTGTCCTATCTCAGATGTTCTTCGTCTAAAATTAGGCTGCTCATGCCATGTCTATCAGTGCAATGCCTCCTTCCATGATAAAAGCAACCTACTCTTAGATTCTTACAGATGGTTGAACCTTCAATAATTCAGGCTTTTTTAGTAGTGATCTGGTGCACCAAAAAAAGATGTTCCTACTGTCTTAGAAAGTCTTTTCAAAATAAAAGTGAGATTTTTTTCTTTTCAAGAAAAGTTTTTTTTAGTTTTTGTTTTGTTTTTAAGATGAATGTGATGTTTACATGATATAAGATTTTTTTAATTTTGAAACAAAAATATACTACGCATAACTTCCTTTTAAGCGGCCCGCAACGCCGGGCCTCAACCACTAGTAAAAGAGATACGAACTCACAAACCAACTTAATACAATCCTGGAACTTGTAAATACGGGCTCGGTTTGGTCCCCAAAGTTGTCAAACCGGTCCTGGGCTACGGCTCGCGTACGTCTCTCGTACGCTTAGCTTACCGCATCGGCCACTTAAGCTTAGGTTGTCTCGGGAAAAAAAGAACACGCCAGTTTAGGAGTAGTTTGCGGGCATCCGACGCGAGTCGTGGGCATATTCAGTTATTCCAATTACAGTTGAAGCTTTGCGATCAGGAAAGGTCAAGTTTTAAAAAACCAAGAAAAGTTAGCATGTTTGATGAGCTAAGGAGTGTCTGAATGCCATGTGTGAACTTGTCAGGGTTATATTATTTTGTTAATGAACTAGTAATGTCAGCTGCAGAACTTACAATCAATGTTTTATGTACTGTTGAGATCATATATCCTCAGTGTTCATATATATATGCTTGGTCTGCTTCTCCTAAATTTAATTAAATCATCTTTATATCTATTTTCTGTGAGTCATGCCGCGTGCAATTACATCTCGTAGAAAACCAGCTATGGAGATGTTTCATTTGTGTTCTGTGAGTTCTGCAAAATGCGCCTACATCTTGTGAAAATTCAGCCAAGGATATGTTTTATTTGCGTGTTGTGTAGTCCTGCAAAATTCAGTCACATTGTATGCTGATGACCCACAAGTATAGGGGATCTATCGTAGTCCTTTCGATAAGTAAGAGTGTCGAACCCAACGAGGAGCAGAAGGATCTGACAAGTGGTTTTCAACAAGGTAATATCTGCAAGCACTGAAATTATCGGTAACTAGTAGTTGTGTGGTGAGATGATTCGTAGCAAGTAGCAAGTAAAAAAAGTAACAACGGTGCAGCAAAGTGGCCCAATCCCTTTTGCAGCAAGGTACAAGCCTGGACAAAGTCTTATAGGAGGTAAAACGCTCCTGAGGACACATGGCAAATTCTGTCAAGCTAGTTTTCATCATGTTCATATGATTTGTGTTCGTTACTTTGATAGTTTGATATGTGGGTGTACCGGCGCTTGGGTACTGCCCTTACTTGGACAAGTATCCCACTTATGATTAACCCCTCTCGCAAGCATATGCAACTACGAAAGAAGAATTAAGACAAAGTCTAACCATATCATTAAACTATTGGATCCAAATCAGCCCCTTACGAAGCAACACATAAACTAGGGTTTAAGCTTCTGTCACTCTAGCAACCCATCATCTACTTACTACTTCCCAATACCTTCCTCTAGGCCCAAATAATGGTGAAGTGTTATGTAGTCGACGTTCACATAACACCACTAGAGGAAAAACAACATACAACACATCAAAATATCGAACGAATACCAAATTCACATGACTACTTATATCATGACTTATCCCATGTCCTCGGGAACAAAAGTAACTACTCACAAAGCATAATCATATTCATGACCAGAGAGGTAATGAGTAGCATCAAAGATCTGAACATAAACTCTTCCACCAATTAATCCATCTAGCATCAACTACAAAGAGTAATTAACACTACTAGCAACCTTACAAGTACCAATCGGAGTCGCGAGACAGAGATTGGTTACAAGAGATGAACTAGGGTTTGGATATGAGATGGTGCTGATGAAGATGTTGATGGTGATGAGTCCCCTCCGATGAGAGGAGTGTTGGTGATGACGATGGCGACGATTTCCACCTTCGGGAGGGAAGTTTCCCCGGCAGGATTGTCCTGCCATAGCTCTAGATTTCTTCTGCTCAAGTTCCGCCTCGTGGCGGCGGGGAATCCTCCGAAAAGCCTCCTCCTGATTTTCTAGACCGAAACCCTTCTTGTAGCAAAAGGGGGGAGCCAGAGGGCCAAGTGGGAGCCCACAAGCCCCCTAGGCGCGGCCAGGGGGGAGGCCGCACCTAGCAGGCTTGTGGCCTCCTGCTGGCGCCCCTCTGGCACTTCTTCGGCCCAGTATTTTTTATAAATCCCAAAAAAAATCCACGTTGATTTTCACGGCTTTTGGAGTTGCGCAGAATAGGTATCTCAAACTTGTTCCTTTTTCAGGCGAGAATTCTAGCTGCCGGCATTCTCCCTCTTCATGTAAACCTTGCAAAATAAGAGAGAAAACGCATAAGTATTGTACCTTGAAGTGTAATAACAGCCCAAAAAGCGATAAATATCAACATGAAAGCATGATGCAAAATGGACGTATCAACTCCCCCAATCTTAGACCTCGCTTGTCCTCAAGCGAAAGCCTAGATCAATAAACATGCCCACATATTTAGGGAGAGAGGTGTCGACAAAACAAGATACGAACATGCAGGCATCATGATCATGATCAGAACAGCAATACCATCATATCAACTCTTATGCTAAAGTGACAATTCTTTCACAAAGTAAAGCATGGATCAAGAACCTTACCGAGAATTAACAACCGATAGCCTTATTCAATGAAGCAATTGTAATTTATCATAACATCAGAAACATTCAAGTAAGATCTTGTAAAGCAAATCCACATACTCAATCATCTTTTCATTCTCTACAATTGCTACAACTCACGTGGTACTCATGAGATCAAAGTTTCTGTTGGACACAGAGAAAGATAGGGGCTTATAGTTTCGCCTCCCAACCATTTATCTCAAGGGTAATGTCAACAATAATAATTCATGAATACTTACTTCCAAGTTGACATATGAACATAGAGCTTTCCCTAGCATATGACGTTAGCCAAGATAAAGGCGAAATAAGGAATTGGTGTAGATCACCATGACTCTTTCAGGGGCAAAAAGTAAAGGTACAAGATAGGCCCTTCGCAGAGGGAAGCAGAGGTTGTCATGCGCTTTTGAGGTTTGGATGTGCGACCTCTTAGTATAAAGGAAAGTCACTTTATATTGCCTCCTGTGATAAAGAACTTTATTATGAAGTCTGTCGCTTTTATGTCTTCCTCGTCACAGGTTCGTACAAAGCTTATTTTCCACACACTAATAGATCATACATATTCAGGGAGCAATTTTTATTGCTTGCACCGATGACAACTTACTTGAGGGATCTTATTCAATCCGTAGGTAGGTATGGTGGACTCTCATGGCAAAACTGGGTTGAAGGTTTATGGATGCACAAGTAGTATCTCTACTTGGCGCGGGAGTTTTGGCTAATATGAGGTGGAAGAAACCGTCACATGCTAAGGGATCTTTAGTCATATAACATTGTTCGGAACCAAGCAAACACAACTCATTATGTTGTCTTCCTTGTCCAACATCTACTTCTAAGCATGTAATAGTTTAGTGAGTGTTCACAATCATAGATGGTGTTAAAGATGATATATTTATATGTGAACCTCTCCTTCTTTATCACTTCCTATTAATTGCAACAATAACCAAGGTCTACGTTTGTCTACCCTCAACAAGTTTCAATCATCATTATTTTTATATGTGAAGCCATCACTTCCCATAAGATCATTACATGATCTTTCATGCTTTTGTTCTTTTCTCATTCTCTTGATCATGGCATGAGGCAAGGCCCTTAACTAAGACACTCTTTATTATATGGCTCACGAGCTCGAATACATCAGGGTAGACACAAAGCAAAACTCAAGCCTAAAACACTAAGACCTTTATTCTACTAGAGAAAGAGAAAACTGAAAAGGAACAAACTAAAACAAAGGTAAAGGCAAAAGATGTGATGGTGATACGATACCGGGGCAACTCCCCCAAGCTTGGCACAAGCCAAGGGGATTGCCCATACCCATGCTCAGTTGTCTTCCTTTGGAGGTGATGGTGGTGGAGTTGTTGCTGAGGTCTTGAACTTGTTTAATTTCCACTTGAGCATAAAATTTTGCTCCCTCGGATCATCATTTTCCTCTTCAAGCCTTAACACCCTTTGGCATAATTCCTGCTTACTCTCCTGCAAGAAACGAGAAGGGATAAACAAAGTCTTAGGCTTCTTCCTTGAGTCAGGGAGGCTCGACTTCTTGAACTCCACATGGGTGTCTCGAGGTGGAGGTAGAGGAGCCTCCTCTTCATCAGAACTTCTTCCTTCCTTCCCCTTGGGATCATAATCTTCGTCCTCATCAGTGGTCCAACCATAACGATCCAAGTCCCCATAGACCTTGGGGTTAGCAAGGTAATCGGCCACATAGCTCTCCCCCTCAGAATCTTGAGAAGACATCTTGCCCTAAATCTGCAGCAGAAACAGGCTCAAAACGAAAACAGAGGAAAGTTTGCACGATACGAGGGTCAGACCTTTCGGGAGAATATATAATGATTTTTTCGAGACCAGAAGGAGTACTCCGCAAGAAAACAGAGTCCGGGAGGCACACGAGGTGGTCACAAGCCCCCCAGGCGCGGCCAGGGGGTGGCCCGCGCCTGGCAGGCTTGTCGCCTCCTCGTGCGCTTTCCGGACTACTTCAAAATTTTCTATTTTTTCAAAAATTCCAAAACGGAGAAAAATTCCTACTGGAGAAGTTTTGGAGTCTGTTACTTACCGTATCACATGCCTCTTTGTTTTCGGAGTCTGAAACAGGCTGATAAATATCCCTTAGGTATAATTCCGGAGTTATGGTATTGATAATATTGCTTTCAACATTTATGGGAGTACCTGAGATATAATGCTTGATTCTCTGCCCATTTACCACTCTCGGACAATTACCTTCCGTGTTGTTGATCTTGATAGCACCGGAATGATATACTTCCTCAACAATATAGGGACCTTCCCACTTAGAGAGAAGCTTGCCTGCAAAAAATCTTGAACGAGAATTATAAAGCAAGACATAATCAGCTACATTGAACTCACGCTTTTGTATCCTTTTATCATGCCACTTCTTCACCTTTTCTTTGAACAACTTGGCATTCTCATATGCCTGAGTTCTCCATTCATCAAGCGAGCTAATATCAAATAACCTCTTCTCGCCAGCAAGTTTGAAATCAAAGTTGAGCTCTTTGATTGCCCAATAAGCTTTATGGTCTAGCTCAAGAGGAAAATGACATGCTTTACCGTACACCATTTTGTACAGAGACATGCCCATGGGATTCTTATAGGCAGTTCTATAAGCCCACATTGCATCATCGAGCTTCTTAGACTAATTCTTTCTAGACCTGTTGACTGTCTTTTGTAGAATCAATGTAATCTCTCTATTTCTTAGCTCTACTTGACCACTGGACTGAGGGTGATAGGGAGACGCAATTCTATGGTTGACATCATACTTAGCAAGCATTTTACGGAAAGCACCATGAATGAAATGTGAACCACCGTCGGTCTTAGATATCTAGGGACTCCGAATCTAGGGAAAATAACTTCTTTAAGCATCCTGATAGAGGTGTTGTGATCAGCACTACTAGTTGGCATAGCTTCTACCCACTTAGTATCGTAATCAACAGCAACTAGGATATGAGTATACCCGTTGGATTTTGGAAAAGGTCCCATATAATCAAAACACCAAACATCAAATGGTTCAATGACAAGTGAATAATTCATAGGCATTTCCCGACGTTTACCGATATTACCTATTCTTTGACATTCGTCACAAGACAAGACAAACTTACACGCATCCTTGAAGAGAGTGGGCCAATAGAAACCTGATTGCAATACCTTGTGTGCAGTTCTATCTCCCGCATGGTGTCCTCCATAGGCCTCAGAGTGTCACTTCTGTAGGATCTGTCCCTGTTCATGTTCAGGTACACAACGTCTAATAACAACATCTACTCCTTCCTTATAAAGATTGCTACTGCAGCAAAAGACCTTCCAACGACGCCAGAAATAGGCGTGTTGACGGGAGACTATTCTTGTCTTAGTACTCCTCAGCAACGGCACCAAGAATCCTTCTGCTATGACTACGCCTTAAGGGACTTCCTAGGCAAATATGCAAAGGATTTCCCCGTGACCTTGGAGCCTTGCGTTGGTGTTCTCTCGAAGCGGAAAGGGTGATGTAGCGCAGCGGTGGTAAGTATTTCCCTCAGTTTGAGAACCAAGGTATCGATCCAGTGAAGGAGTATCGCAAGTGCGTGCACAAACACAAAAAGCTTGCTCCCAATGCTATGAAGGGTTTGTCAATCCCTTATAGATTGTTCGCCAAGTGAGAACTGAAAGCAACAAAGTAACAAAGCAAAGTAAAAGCGAAAGTGGAACGATAGATGTGAATAGACCCGGGGGCCGTAGTGTTTACTAGTGGCTTCTCTCATGAAAGCAAGTAGACGGTGGGTGAACAAATTACTGTCGAGCAATTGATAGAACCGCGCAAAGTCGTGACGTCATCTATGGCAATGATTATATCTATAGGCATCACGTCCAAAACAAGTAGACCGAGACTTTCTGCATCTACTACTATTACTCCACACGTCGACCGCTGTCCAGCATGCATCTAGTGTATTAAGTCCAAAAGAACAGAGTAACGCCTTAAGCAAGATGACATGATGTAGATGGACAATCTCATATCTACGACAAAGCCCACCTTGTTACCCTTGATGGCAACTACACGATGTGTGCCTTGCTGCCCATACTGTCACTGGGAAAGGTCACCACACGGTAAGAACCCAAAACCAAGCACTTCTCCCATTGCAAGAATCATAGATCTAGTTGGCCAAACAAAACCCAAGACTCGGAGAGACTTACAAGGATATCAAATCATGCATATAAGAAATCAGCAAAGACTCAAATATATATCATAGATAATCTGATCACAAATCCACAATTCATCGGATCTCGACAAACACACCGCCAAAGAGGATTACATCGGATAGATCTCCATGAAGATCATGGAGAACTTTGTATTGAAGATCCAAGATAGAGAAGAAGCCATCTAGCTACTAACTACGGACCCGTAGGTCTGAAGTGAACTACTCACGAGTCATTGGAGGGGCGATGATGATGATGTAGAAGCCCTCCAACTCCAAAGTCCCCTCCGGCAGGGCATCGGGAAGGGTCTCTAGATGAGATCTCGCGGAAACGGAAGCTTGCGGCGGCATAAAAGTATTTTCGTGAATCCCTTGATTTTTTTTGTATTTTAGGAAATATATAGGCGAAGGATCTAGGTCAGGGGGGCGCCAGGGAGGCCACAAGCCAGCCATCCGCCGTCCCCCTAGTGGTGGATAGGGGGCTTGTGGGCCCCCTATAGCCCTCCTGGCTTGGCCCTCAAGCCCCCTGATCTTCTTCCATTCGGAAAATTTATTTCGAGGATTTTATTCCGTTTGGACTCTGTTCCAAAATCAGATCTGAAAAGAGCCAAAAATACAGAAAAAAAGAGGAACTGGCGCTTGGCATTGAATTAATAAGTTAGTCCCAAAAAAGATATAAAAGGTACATAAAACATCCAAAGATGACAAGATAACAGCATGAAACCATCGAAAATTATAGATACGTTTGAGACGTATCAAGCATCCCCAAGCTTAACTCCTGCTCGTTCTCGAGTAGGGAAGTGATAAAGAATGAATTTTTTATGCTTTCATGCTACCTAGCATAGATTCCTTTGTAACTCCTCTTATGTGACGTGAATGTTCAGATCCATTAGATTTAAAACAATAGTTTGCTATTGATGTGGAAACAATAATAATTCAAGCAAACTAGCAAGGTAATCATGAACTTTCAAAATAACAAGGCCAAAAGAAAGTTATCCCTACAAAAGCATATAGTCTGGCTATGCTCTATCATCATTGCACAACAAATTTAAATCATGCACAACCCCGGTATTGGCCAAGTAATTGTTTCACACCTTTACTTTCTCGAACCTTTTCAACTCTCACGCAATACATGAGCGTGAGCCATGGTTTTAGCACTATAAGTGGTGTGTGTTGGAAATATGCCCTAGAGGCAATAATAAAATGGTTATTATTATATTTCCTTGTTCATGATAATAGTCTATTGTTAATGCTATAATTGTATTAACAGGAAACAGTAATACATGTGTGAATAAATAGATCACAATGTGTCCCTAGCAAGCCTCTAGTTGGCTAGCTCGTTAGTCAATAGATGATCATGGTTTCCTGATCATGGGCATTAGATGTCATTGACAACGGGATCACATCATTGGGAGAATGATGTGATGGACAAGACCCAATCCTAAGCATAGCACTAGATGGTATTGTTCGTATGCTAAAGCTTTTCTAATGTCAAGTGTCTTTTCCTTTGACCGTGAGATTGTGCAACTCCCGGATACCGTAGGAGTGCATTGGGTGTATTTAACGTCACAACGTAACTGGGTGACTATAAAGGTGCACTACGGGTATCTCTGAAAGTGTCTGTTGGGTTGGTACGAATCGAGATCGGGATTTGTCACTCCGTGTGACGAAGAGGTATCTCTAGGCCCACTCGGTAGAACATCATCACGAGCTCAATGTGACTAAGGAGTTAGTCACACGATGACGTGCTACGGAACGAGTAAAGAGACTTACCATTAACGAGATTGAACAAGGTATGGGTATACCAACGATCGGACCACGGGCAAGTTCTATACCGACAGACAAAGGGAATCGTATACGGGATTGATTGAATCCTTGACATCGTGGTTCATCCGATGAGATCATCGTGGAGCAAGTGGGAGCCACCATGGGTATCCAGACCCCGCTGATGGTTATTGGCCGGAGAGATGTCTCGGTCATGTCTGCTTGTCTCCCGAACCCATAGGGTCTACACACTTAAGGTTCGATGACACTAGGGTTATAGGGAATTGTTATACGAGGTTACTGAAAGTTGTTCGGAGTCCCGGATGAGATCCCGGACATCACGAGGAGCTCCGGAATGGTCCGGAGGTAAAGATTGATATATAGGACGGATGGTTACGGACACCGGAAGTGTTTCGAGCATCACCGGTAACGTATCGGGACCACCGGGACCACCGGAGGTGGCCTCGGGGGTCCACCGAAGGGGGGCAACGACCCCGGGAGGTAAGATGGGCCAAGTAGGGGAGGAAACCAGCCCCTAGGTGGGCTGGTGCACCTCCCCACTCAGCCCAATGCGCAGGGGAGAGGGAAGGGGGGCAAACCCTAAGCCAGGTGGGCCTAAGGCCCACCAGGGGTGCGCACCACCCCTCCTCCCTGCCCTGGCCACCGCCCTCTCTCCCATCTGGGGCTGTCGCACCCCTTGGGGGTGGGAACCCTAAGGGCTGCGCCCCTCCCCCTCCCCCTATATATAGTTGAGGTTTCGGGGCTGTTTTGCACACGGTTTTCTCTCTCTCTCTCGGCGCAGCCCTGTCCTTCTTTCTCCTCCTCTCTGCCGGTGCTTGGCGAAGCCCTGCCGGGAGACCTCATCTCTCCATCGACACCACGCCATCGTGCTGCTGGAGTTCTTCCCCAACCTCTCCCTCCTCCTTGCTACATCAAGGCGCGGGATACGTCACTGGGTTGCACGTGTGTTGAACGCGGAGGTGTCGTAGTTCGGCACTAGATCGGAATCACACCGCGTTCTGAATCGCTGCGAGTACGACTCCATCAACCGCGTTCTAGCAACGCTTCCGCTTAGAGATCTTCAAAGGTATGAAGATGCACTCACCCCTCTCTCGTTGCTGGTCTCTCCATAGGAAGATCTGAACATGCGTAGGAATTTTTTTGAATTTATGCTACGTTACCCAACAGTGGCATCCGAGCCAGGTTTTCTATGTGTAGATTTTATGCACGAGTAGAACACAAAAGTTGTGGGCGATGATTTGCCAATTTGCTTGCCGCTACTAGTCTTATTCTTTTCCGGTGGTATTGTGGGATGAAGCGGCCCGGACCGACTTTACATGTACGCTTACGTGAGACTGGTTCCACCGACAGACATGCACACCGTGCATAAAGGTGGCTAGCGGGTGTCTGTCTCTCCTACTCTAGTCGGATTGGATTTGATGAAAAGGGTCCTTATGAAGGGTAAATAGCTTTGGCATATCATCATTGTGGATGTCACGTAGGTAAGAAGGTGTTCTTGCTAGAAACCCAAATCAGCCACGTAAAACTTGCAACAACAATTAGAGGACGTCTAACTTGTTTTTGCAGGGTTTGACATGTGATGTGATATGGCCAAAGTTGTGATGTTGCATGTATGATGTATGAGATGATTATGTTATTGTAATAGGTTTCACGACTTGCATGTCGATGAGTATGACAACCGGCGGGAGCCATAGGAGTTGTCTTAATTTATTGTATGAGATGCAACGCCATGTGCTTACTAATTTTACTTCATTGCTAACGGTTAGCTATAGTAGTAGTGATAGTAGTAGTTGGCGTGGCGACTTCACGAAGACACGATGATGGAGATCATGGTGTCACGTCGGTGACGATGATGATCATGTGATGCCTGAAGATGGAGATCGAAAGGGCAAAGATGATAATGGCCATATCATGTCACTATATGATTTCATTGTGATGTTTATCATGTTTTCATCTTATTGCTTAGAACGACGGTAGCACAATAAGATGATCCCTCTTAAAATTTCGAGAACGTATTCCTCTAAGTGTGCACCGTTGCGAAGGTTTGTTGTCTCGAAGCACCACGTGATGATCGGGTGTGATAGATTCTAACGTTCGCATACAACGGGTGTAAGCCAGATTTACACACGCGAAACACCTAGGTTGACTCGACGAGCTTAGCATGTACAGACATGACCTCGAATACACGAGACCGAAAGGTCGAACATGAGTCATATGGTTAAATACGATCAGCATGAAGTTGCTCACCATGGTGACTAGTCCGTCTCACGTGATGATCGTATACGGTTAGTCAACATGGATCATGTATCACTTAGATGACTAGAGGGATGTCGATTTAAGTGGGAGTTCATACTTAATTTGATTAAATGAACTTAATTGTCATGAACTTGGTCTAAAAGTTGTATTTATAAATATTGTAGATGGCCAACGTCAACCTCAATTTCAACGCATTCCTACAGAAAAACAAGTTGAAAGATGATGGTAGCAACTATGCTGACGGGGTTCGCAACTTGAAGCTCATCCTTGAAGCAGCTAAAAAGGCTTATGTCCTTGATGCGCCGCTAGGTGACCCTCCCGCTCCCGCAGCAGCCCAGGACATTCTGAATGTGTGGAAAACGCGGAGTGATGACAACTCTCTGGTTAGGTGTGGCATGTTATACAGTTTAGAAACGGGCTCCAAAGGCATTTTGAGCAACACGGTGCATATGAGATGTTCCAAGAGCTGAAGCTAGTTTTTCAAGCTCATGCCTGTTTCGAGAGATATGAAGTCTCCAACAAGTTCTTTAGCTGTAAGATGGAGGAGAACAGTTCTGTCAGTGAGCAGATACTCAAAATGTCTGGGTTACACGGTCGTCTGACTTCACTTAGAGTCGAACTTTCTGATCATGCTATAATTGACAGAATCCTCCAGTCTCTCCCACCAAGCTACAAAGGCTTTGTGCTTAACTACAACATGCAAGGGATGGAGAAGACCATTCCCGAGTTGTACTCGATGCTCAAGTCTGTAGAAGTAGAAATCAAGAAAGAGCATCAAGTGTTGATGGTCAACAAGACCACTAGTTTCAAGAAGGGCAAGGGTAAGAAGAACTTCAAGAAAGACGGCAAAGTTGTTGCCGCGCCCGGTAAGCCAGATGCCGGGAAGAAGAAAAAGAATGGACCCAAGCCTGAGACTGAGTGCTTCTATTGCAAGGGAAAGCGACACTAGAAGCGGAACTGCCCCAAATACTTAGCGGACAAGAAGGCCGACAACGTTAAAGGTATATGTGATATACATGTTATTGATGTGTACCTTACTAGCGCTCGTAGTAACTCCTGGGTATTTGATACCGGTGCTGTTGCTCACATTTGCAACTCAAAGGAGGAACTGCGGAATAAGCGGAGACTGGCCAAGGACGAGGTGACGATGCGCGTCGGGAATGGTTCCAAGGTTGATGTGAACGCCGTCGGCACGCTACCTCTACACCTACCGTCGGGATTAGTTTTAAACCTTAATAATTGTTATTTAGTACCAGCTTTAAGCATTAACATTGTATCAGGGTCTTGCTTAATGCGAGACGGCTACTCATTTAAGTCAGAGAATAATGGTTGTTCTATTTATATGAGTGATATGTTTTATGGTCATGCTCCGCTGGTGAATGGTTTATTCTTGACGAATCTCGATCGTGATGTTACACATATTCATAGTGTGAGTACCAAAAGATGTAAAGTTGATAATGATAGTCCCACATACTTGTGGCACTGCCGCCTTGGTCATATCGGCGTTAAGCGCATGAAGAAGCTCCATAGTGATGGACTATTAGAGTCTCTTGACTTTGAATCATTTGACACATGCGAACCGTGCCTCATAGGCAAGATGACTAAGACTCCATTCTCGGGAATAATGGAGAGATCAACCGACTTATTGGAAATAATACATACTGATGTGTGTGGTCCAATGAACGTTGAAGCTCGCGGTGGCTATCGTTATGTTCTCACTCTCACCGATGATTTGAGTAGGTATGGGTATATCTACTTGATGAAGCACAAATCTGAAACATTTGAAAATTTCAAGGAATTTCAGAGTGAGGTCGAGAATCAACGTGACAGAAAAATTAAGTGTCTATGATCTGATCGTGGAGGAGAGTATTTGAGTCACGAGTTTGGCACACACCTAAGGAAGTGTGGAATCATTTCACAACTGACGCCGTCTGGCACACCGCAACGCAACGGAGTGTCTGAACGTCGTAATCGCACTTTATTAGATATGGTACGATCTATGATATCTCTTACCGACTTACCGCTATCATTTTGGGGATACACATTAGAAACTGCAGCATTCACTTTAAATAGGGCACCGTCTAAATCCGTTGAGACGACACCGTATGAACTATGGTTTGGCAAGAAACCTAAGTTGTCGTTTCTTAAAGTTTGGGGCTGCGATGCTTATGTGAAGAAACTTCAACCAGAAAAGCTCGAACCCAAAGCGAAGAAATGTGTATTCATAGGATACCCTAAGGAAACTATTGGGTATACCTTCTATCTTAGATCCGAAGGTAAAACCTTTGTTGCCAAGAATGGATCCTTTCTAGAGAAAGAGTTTCTCTCGAAAGAAGTAAATGGGAGGAAGGTAGAACTTGATGAGGTAATTACACCCCCTCTCGAACAGGATAGTAGCGCAGCGCGGGAAGTTGTTCCTGTGACGCCTGCACCAACTGAAGAGGAAGTTAATGATAATGATCATGAAGCTTCGGATCAAGTTACTACTGAACCGCAAAGGTCCACGAGGGCACGATCCGCACCAGAGTGGTACCGCAACCCTATGATGGAAATCATGTTGTTAGACAACGGTGAACCTTTGAACTATGAAGAAGCGATGGTGGGCCCGGATTCCAACAAATGGCTTGAAGCTATGAAATCCGAGATAGGATCCATGTATGAGAACAAAGTATGGACTTTGGTGGACTTGCCCGATGACCGGCGAGCCATAGAAAATAAATGGATCTTCAAGAAGAAGACTGATGCAGACGGTAATGTAACCGTTTATAAAGCTTGACTTGTCGCAAAGGGTTTTCGACAAATTCAAGGAGTTGACTACGAAGAGACTTTCTCTCCCGTAGCGAAGCTGAAATCAGTCCGAATCATGTTAGTGACTGCCGCCTTTTATGATTATGAAATTTGGCAAATGGACATCAAAACAGCATTCCTTAACGGGAACCTTAAGGAAGAGTTGTATATGATGCAACCAGAAGGTTTTGTCGACCCTAAGGGTGCTAACAAAGTGTGCAAGCTCCAGCGCTCCATCTATGGGCTGGTGCAAGCATCTCGTAGTTGGAACATTTGCTTTAATAAGGTGATTAAAGCGTTTGGGTTCATACAGGTTTACGGAGAAGCCTGTCTGTACAAGAAAGTGAGTGAGAGCTTTGTAGATTTCCTCATACTGTATGTGGATGACATATTATTGACGGGGAACAATACAGAAATGTTGGAGAGCATAAAGGCCTATTTGAACTAGAGTTTTTCAATGAAGGACCTTGGAGAAGTTGCATACATATTAGGCATCAAGATCTATAAAGATAGATCGAGACACCTCATAGGTCTTTCGCAAAGTACATACCTTGACAAGATATTGAAGAAGTTTAATATGGAAAACTCAAAGAAAGGGGTCTTGCCAGTTTTGCAAGGTATGAGATTGAGTAAGACTCAGTCGCCGACGACGGCAGCAGATAGAGAGAAGATGAGTTCTACCCCCTACGCTTCAGCCGTAGGCTCTCTAATGTATGCCATGCTGTGTACCAGACCTGATATAAACCTTGCCATAAGTTTGGTAGGGAGGTACCAAAGTGATCCCGGTATGGAACACTGGACAGCGGTCAAGAATATCCTTAAGTACGTGAAAAGGACTAAGGAAATGTTTCTCGTTTATGGAGGTGACGAAGAGCTCGTCGTAAAGGGTTACGCCGACGCTAGCTTCGACACAGATCCGGATGACTCTAAGTCACAGACCGGATATGTATATGTTTTGAATGGTGGGGCGGTGAGCTGGTGCAGCAGCAAGCAAGAAGTCGTGGCAGCATCTACATGTGAAGCGGAGTACATAGCTGCTTCAGAAGCGGCTCATGAAGGAATTTGGATGAAGGAGCTCATCACCGACCTTGGAGTGGTTCCAAGTGCGCCGGGTCCAATGACACTCTTCCGTGATAACACTTGGGCCATTGCCATAGCGAAGGAGCCCAGGTTTCACCGAAAGATGAAGCACATCAAACGCCGGTACAACTCCATCCAGGACCATGTCCAGAGTGGAGTAATTGATATTTGTAAAGTACACAAGGATCTGAATATTGCAGACCCGTTGACTAAACCTCTTCCACGAGCAAAACATAATCAACAACATAATGCTATGGGTGTTCGATACATCACAATGTAACTAGATTATTGACTCTAGTGCAAGTGGGAGACTGTTGGAAATATGCCCTAGAGGCAATAATAAAATGGTTATTATCATATTTCCTTGTTCATGATAATAGTCTATTGTTCATGCTATAATTGTAATAATAGGAAACAGTAATACATGTGTGAATAAATAGATCACAATGTGTCCCTTGCAAGCCTCTAGTTGGCTAGCTCGTTAGTCAATAGATGATCACGGTTTCGTGATCATGGGCATTAGATGTCATTGATAACGGGATCACATCATTCCAATCCTAAGCATAGCACTAGATCGTATAGTTCGTATGCTAAAGCGTTTCTAATGTCAAGTGTCTTTTCCTTCGACCGTGAGATTGTGCAACTCCCGGATACCGTAGGAGTGCTTTGGGTGTATCAAACGTCACAACGTAACTCGGTGACTATAAAGGTGCACTACGGGTATCTCTGAAAGTGTCTGTTGGGTTTGTACGAATCGAGATCGGGATTTGTCACTCCGTGTGACGGAAAGGTATCTCTGGGCCCACTCGGTAGAACATCATCATGAGCTCAATGTGACTAAGGAGTTAGTCACACGATGACGTGCTATGGAACAAGTAAAGAGACTTACCGGTAACGAGATTGAACAAGGTATGGGTATACCGACGAACGGATCTCGGGCAAGTTCTATACCGACAGACAAAGGGAAACGTATACGGGATTGATTGAATCCTTGACATCATGGTTCATCCGATGAGATCATTGTGGAGCAAGTGGGAGCCACCATGGGTATCCTGACCCCGCTGATGGTTATTTGCCAGAGAGGTGTCTCGGTCATGTCTGCCTGTCTCCCGAACCCGTAGGGTCTACACACTTAAGGTTCGATGACGCTAGGGTTATAGGGAATTGTTATACGAGGTTACCGAAAGTTGTACGGAGTCCCGGATGAGATCCCGGACATCACGAGGAGCTCTGGAATGGTCCAGAGGTAAAGATTGATATATAGGACGGATGGTTTCGGACACCGGAAGTGTTTCGGGCATCACCGGTAACGTACCGGGACCACCGGAGGTGGCCCCGGGGGTCCACCGAAGGGGGGCAACAACCCCGGGAGGTAATATGGGCCAATTAGGGGAGGGAACCAGCCCCTAGGTGGGCTGGTGCGCCTCCCCACTCAGTCCAATGCGCAGGGGAGAGGGAAGGGGGCAAACCCTAAGCCAGGTGGGCCTAAGGCCCACCAGGGGTGCGCACCACCCCTCCTCCCTGCCCTGGCCGCCGCCCCCTCTCCCATCTGGGGCTGCCGCGCCCCTTGGGGTGGGAACCCTAAGGGCTGCGCCCCCTCCCCCTCCCCCTATATATAGTTGAGGTTTCGGGGCTGTTTTGCACACGGTTTTGTCTCTCTCTCGGCGCAGCCCTGTCCTTCTTTCTCCTCCTCTTTGCCGGTGCTTGGCGAAGCCCTGCCGGGAGAGCTCGTCTCTCCATCGACACCACGCTGTCATGTTGCTGGAGTTCTTCCCCAACCTCTCCCTCCTCCTTGCTGGATCAAGGTGCGGGAGACGTCACCGGGCTGCACGTGTGTTGAATGCGGAGGTACCGTAGTTCAGCACTAGATCGGAATCACACCGTGATCTGAATCGCTACGCGTACGACTCCATCAACCGCGTTCTAGCAATGCTTCCGCTTAGCGATCTTCAAAGGTATGAAGATGCACTCATCCCTCTCTCATTGCTGGTCTCTCCATAGGAACATGTGAACATGCGTAGGAATTTTTTTGAATTTATGCTACGTTACCCAACAGTGTGGAGTGTGGTGGAGGTTGCAAGAAAAAAAGGAGAAGATGATCACATTAACTAGGCATATCAATGAGTTGTGGAGATGCTCATCAATAGATATCAATGTGAATGAGTAGGGATTGCCATACAAATGATGCACTAGAGCTAAGAGTATGTAAAGCTCTTAAAGAAAACTAGTGGGTGTGCATCCAACTTGCTTGCTCACGAAGACCTAAGGCAATTTTGAGGAAGCCTATCATTGGAATATACAAGCCAAGTTATATAATGAAAATTTACCTCTAGCTATATGGTGGTGACAAAACGAGAGACTCTCAATCATGAAGATCATGGTGCTTAATATGCACAAGTGTGCAAAAGTGGTAGCATTGTCCCTTCTCTCTTTTTCGCTCATTTTTTTTATTTTTTTGGTGGCCTCTTTTTTATTTTTATTTTTTTATTTTGGTGGGCATCTTTGGCCTCTTTTATTTCCTCACATGGGACAATGCTCCATCAATGATAAACATCACACTTTCAACTCAAAACTTAGAGCAACGATGCCTCTATATGGAATGCCTTCGGTAGTGTACCGTGACAATGATCTAGCATGGCATAGACATTAATGGAAACATCATGCTAGCTATCTTACGATCATGCAATGGCAATGTGGACGTGGTGGCACATGTCATGGTGGTAGTTGCTTGGCAATATATCTCGGAATGACTTTGAAAAAGCCATAATAGGTAGGTATGGTGGTTGTTTTGAGGGAGGCTAATGGTGGGTTTTGTGCACCGCCAAAAGTTGCACGGCACTAAGAAGATAGTGATGGTCGAAGGTGAAAGTGCATCTAAACCATGGACTCAATATTAGTCATGAAGAACTCATATACTTGTTGCAAAAATTTTATAAGTAATCGAAACAAAGCATTCAACGCATACTCCTAGGGGAAGGGTTGGTAGGTATAAACCATCGCGCGATCCCGACCGCCACGCAAAGGATGACAATCAAAAGACTAATCATGCTCAGACTTCATCACATAGCGGTTCACCATACGTGCATGCTACGGGAATCACTAACTTCAACACAAGTATTTCTAGATCCACAACACCTTACTAGCATGACTTCAATATTACCAAAACCACAACTCAAAACTAACTGAGATGAATCAAACTTCTCTAACTATTCAATGCACATGAAGGTGGAAGTTTTTGTATCCCTTTGGATAACTACCCCTTTTGAGACTACTTTCAAAGCATAGATCAACTACCAAGCCACGCACTGCTGTGCTCTAAAAGATATAAGTGAAGCACATAGAGCAAAAGTATCTAGCTCAAAAGATATAAGTGAAGCTCGACAAAATCATGGTGAGTGCATGTCTCTCTATCTAGGTGTGTAGCAAGGATGATTGTGACACAACAAAAAAAGACTCCTACAATACAAGACGCTCCAAGCAAAAACACATAACATGTGGTGAATAAAAATATAGCCCCAAGTAACGTTACCGATGGATTGAAGACGAGAGAGGGGATGCCTTCCCGGGGCATCCCCAAGCTTAGGCTTTTACGGCATCATTGAATCTCTTGGGGTGCCTTGGGAATCCCCAAGCTTGAGCTCTTTCCACTCTTTATCTCTTTGTCCATAAGAACTTCACCCAAAACTTGAAAACATCACAACACGAAACTTAAACAGAAACTCGTGATAGTATGAGAAAGCAAACCACCACTTCCTTAGCTACTGTAACAAACTTAAATTCTACTTATGCTGATGTTGGGTTACTGTATTTTCAATCTTCCATGGCTAATACCCCCCGATATTATCCATAGTTTCATCAAAATAAGCAACCAACACAACAAAAAACAGAATATGTTAACAGCACACCAGTCTGTAGCAATCTGTATATTTCGTATACTTCTGGTACTTCAAAACTTCTTAAAAATTACAAAAGTCTGAAGAATTTGCGTAGCAATCAGCAGAAAAAAGAATCAACTCAAAAGCTCTTACAGAAAAAAAAAACTTTTGGTGAGCAGAAAGTTTCTGTCTTTTCCAGCATGACCAAACGATCATCCCCAAGACTAATCATAATGGTTTTACTTGGCACAAACGCAAAAGAAACACAAAAAACACAATCATAACAGAATTATGAAAGTGCGGAAAACACAAAACAGAAAGAAAAAAGGATAGATTCGTTGGCTTGCCTCCCAACAAGCCTATTGTTTAACGCCCTTAGCTAGGCATTCAATGATGCTCTCACAAAAGAGAAGAATTGAAGCACAACGAGAGCATCCTGAAGCATGTGAAAATCACATCTAAGTCTAACATACTTCCTATGCATAGGCATTTTATAGGAAAATAAATTATCAAGACAACCAAGAGCTGCCATATGCAAGGAAGAAGAAAAAGACAAGAGCAATCTCAACATCACAAGAGGTGATTTGGTAACATGAAGGTTTCTACCACAATATTTTCCTCTCTCATAGCAATTACATGTGGGATCATATTCAAATTCAACAATATAGCTATCCCATAGGATATTCTTTTCATGATCCATGTGCATGCAAAGTTGACGCTCTTCAAAAATAGTGGGATTATCATCAACTAAAGTCATGACTTCTCCAATCCCACTTTCAATATTGTTGCAAATATCATATTCATCATGAGGTTTGAACAAATTTTCAAGATCATAAGAAAGATCATCATCCCAATCATGATTATTGCCACAAGTAGTAGACAAAGCAAAACTAGCATCCCCAAGCTTAGGGTTTTGCATATTTTTAGCATGATTATCACTTATAGAATTTATAGTGAAACCATTGCAATAATTCTTTTCATCCAAGGAGCCCTCGTGAATCACTTCATAAATTTCTTCCTCACAATTTTCAGATTCACGCATCTCAAGCAAAACTCCATAAAAATAGTCAAGTGCCCACAACTTACTAGCAATTGGATCAACATAATTGGATCTCTTAAAGAGATTAGCAAGTGGGTGAGGATCCATATCACTAGATTTTCAGCAAGCGAAGATGCAAGCATAATGAAGGCACATGGCACACAAGCGAACAGAAAGCAAGCGAGAGAAAAGGGCGAGCGAAAAGGCAAACGAAAAAGGCAAAAGAAAACGCAAATGTGAAGTGGGGGAGAGGAAAACGAGAGGCAACTGGCAAAAAAAGTAAATGCAAGAGATGAGTTTGTGAGACCTACTTGGATAGATCTCTCCTCCCCGGCAACGGCGCCAGAAATACTTCTGCTACTGCAACAAAAGACCTTCCAACAGCGCCGGAAATATGCGTGTTGACGGGAGACTGTTCTTGTCTTAGTACTCCTCAGCAACGGCACCAGGAATCCTTCTGCTACGGCTACACCTTAAGGGACTTCCTAGGAAAATATGCAAAGGATTTCCCCCCATGGCCTTGGAGCCTTGAATTGGTGTTCCCTCGAAGCGGAAAGGGTGATGTAGCGCAGCGGTGGTAAGTATTTCCCTCAGTTTGAGAACCAAGGTATCGATCCAGTGAAGGAGTATCACAAGTGCCTGCACAAACACAAAAAGCTTGCTCCCAACGCTATGAAGGGGTTGTCAATCCCTTATAGATTGTTCGCCAAGTGAGAACTGAAAGCAACAAAGTAACAAAGAAAAGTAAAAGCGAAAGTGGAAACGATAGATGTGAATAGACCCGGGGGTCGTAGTGTTTACTAGTGGCTTCTCTCATGAAAGCAAGTAGACGGTGGGTGAACAAATTACTGTCGAGCAATTGATAGAACCGCGCAAAGTCGTGACGTCATCTATGGCAATGATTATATCTATAGGCATCACGTCCAAAACAAGTAGACCGATACTTTCTGCATCTACTACTATTACTCCACACATCGACCGCTATCCAGCATGCATCTACTGTATTAAGTCCAAAAGAACAGAGTAACGCCTTAAGCAAGATGACATGATGTAGATGGACAATCTCATATCTATGACAAAGCCCACCTTGTTACCCTTGATGGAAACTAGACGATGTGTGCCTTGTTGCCCCTACTGTCACTGGGAAAGGTCACCACACGGTAAGAACCCAAAACCAAGCACTTCTCCCATTGCAAGAATCATAGATCTAGTTGGCCAAACAAAACCCAAGACTCGGAGAGACTTACAAGGATATCAAATCATGCATATAAGAAATTAGCAAAGACTCAAATATATATCATAGATAATCTGATCACAAATCTACAAATCATCGGATCTCGACAAACACACCGCCCAAGAGGATTACATCGGATAGATCTCCATGAAGATCATGGAGAACTTTGTATTGAAGATCCAAGATAGAGAAGAAGCCATCTAGCTACTAACTACGGACCCGTAGGTCTGAAGTGAACTACTCACGAGTCATTGGAGGGACGATGATGTTGATGTAGAAGCCCTCCAACTCCAAAGTCCCCTCCGGCAGGGCACCGGGAAGGGTCTCCAGATGAGATCTCGTGGAAACAGAAGCTTGCAGCGGCGGAAAAGTATTTTCGTGGATCCCTTGATTTTTCCTGTATTTTAGGGAATATATAGGCGAATGATCTAGGTCAGGGGGGCGCCAGGGAGGCCACAAGCCTGCCATCCGCCGCCCCTGGTGGCGAATAGGGGGCTTGTGGGGCCCCCTGTAGCCCTCCTGGCTTGGCCCTCAAGCCCCCTGATCTTCTTCCGTTCGGGAAAAATTTATTTCGGGGATTTCTTTCCGTTTGGACTCCGTTCCAAAATCAGATCTGAAAAGAGCCAAAAACACAGAAAAAACAGGAACTGACACTTGCCACTGAATTAATAAGTTAGTCCCAAAAAAGATATAAAAGGTACATAAAACATCCAAAGATGACAAGATAACAGCATGAAACCATCAAAAATTATAGATACGTTTGAGACTTATCAAAGATCAGGATCATCCCAGAAGTAATGTCTTAAATCAAAGAAGAATTTCTTCTTTTGCTGGTATGTGAAACTAGGTGGTATATATTTGGCAACGATATAGTTTGCATAATCAGCATACCACGGTGCACTGCGTGAAGTATTGATGACATTCAATTGCTCATCAGGGAAGCTATCATCAATAGGTTGTGGGTCATCAAGAACATTCTCCAACCTAGATAAGTTATCTGCTACAGGGTTATCAGCACCCTTCCTGTCGACAACATGTAAATCAAATTCTTGTAGCAAGAGAACCCATCTGATGAGTCTAGGTTTAGCGTCTTTCTTCTCCATGAGGTACTTAATAGGAGCATGATCAGTGTGAATAGTAACTTTGGAATCAACTATGTAAGATCTGAACTTTTCACATGCAAACACGACTGCTAAAAATTCCTTTTCCGTGGTAGCATAGTTTCTTTGGGCACTGTCTAGAGTTTTACTAGCATAGTGAATAACATTCAACTTCTTATCAACTCTTTTCCCTAGGACAACACCAACAACATAATCACTAGCATCACACATGATTTCAAAAGGTAAGTTCCAATCAGGTGGTTGAACAATAGGCGCAGGTATCAATGCCTTCTTAAGTATCTCGAAGGCTTCCTCACAATCATCGTCAAAAACAAATGGAATATCCTTTTGCAAGAGATTGGTAAGAGGCCTAGAAATCTTAGAGAAGTCTTTAATGAACCTCCTATAGAAACCAGCATGACCAAAGAAACTTCTTATACCTTTGATATATGTGGGATATGGCATTTTCTCGATTGCATCAACCTTAGCCTTATCGACTTCAATACCTCTTTCAGAAATTTTATGTCCTAAGACGATGCCTTCATTAACCATAAAGTGGCACTTCTCCCAATTCAAGACAAGGTTGGTGTCTTTACATCTCTGCAAGACTCGATCAAGGTTGCTGAGGCAATCATCAAAAGAAGACCCGTAAACAGAGAAGTCATCCATGAAAACCTCAACAATCTTTTCACAAAAGTCAGAGAATATAGCCATCATACATCTTTGAAAGGTAGCAGGTGCATTACATAAGCCAAAAGGCATACGTCTGTAAGCAAAGGTACCGAAAGGGCAGGTGAAAGTGGTTTTCTCCTGATCAGATTGTGCAACAGGTATTTGGGAGAAACCAGAATAACCGTCTAGAAAGCAGAAGTGTGTGTTTTTAGACAGTCTTTCTAGCATTTGGTCGATTAAAGGCAAAGGGTAATGATCTTTCCTAGTGGCTTTATTCAATTTCCTAAAATCGATCACCATCCTATAGCCAGTAATAATCCTTTGTGGGATCAATTCATCCTTATCATTAGGGACAACGGTAATACCTCCCTTCTTAGGGACGCAATGCACCAGACTCACCCAATCACTATGAGCAACAGGATAGATAATACCTGCTTCCAGGAGCTTTAGTATTTCTTTTCTTACTACCTCTTTCATCTTAGGATTTAATCTACGTTGATGATAAGCAACTGGCTTGGAATCATGATCAGTTTTAATCTTGTGCTGGCATAGAATGGGACTAATGCCCTTAAGATCTTCAAGAGTATATCCAATAGTAGCACGATGCTTCCTCAGAGTTTTTAGTAACTTCTTTCTTCATTCTCTGAGAGGCTAGCACTAATTATAACAGGATATATCTCTTTTTCATCAAGATAAGCATACTTAAGAGTATCTGGCAACTGTTTAAGCTCGAACACAGGATCACCCTTTGATGGGGGTGGATCCCCAAGCAGTTCAACAGGCAAATTATTCTCAAGGATAGGATATTGTTCTAAGACAACTCTATCTATCTCATCCCTTTCATCCATATGCATATCATTTTCATGCTCAAGAAAGGATTTCTCTAAAGGATCAGTAGGAGGCATGGCAATAGAAGTTAGGGCAATAGTTTCATCCTTACTAGGCAACTCTTTTTCATGAGGTTGTCTACCAAACTTGGAGAAATTGAACTCGTGTGACACACCTTCAAAGCCAATAGTGACAGTTTGCTTCTCACAGTCAATATGAGCATTGACACTATTGAGAAAAGGTCTACCAAATATGATGGGACAAAAGCTATCTTGTGTGGTAGCAAGAACGAGGAAATCAGCAGGATACTTCGTTTTACCACACAAGACTTTAACATCCCTAACAATTCTCACATGGCAGATAGTATCGCTATTGGCAAGCTGAATAGTGACATCAATGGGTTCTATCTCGACAGGTGCAATCTCGTCTTTAATTTCATCATATAAGGATTGAGGTATTTGTTTGATGTGATTTTGTGCTTAACGCTTGCTGAAAACTAAAGTTAAATGAGTCGTTACTTTATCTAAGCGCAAGTTGTGCACTACATACAAGTGCATAAGAACCCTTGTCTAGCTTACGTGCATGCATGCAGGCCAAGGTAGCTCACATACACTTTAGTTCTTTTGTAGCTAGCTTGTGTGTGATTTGGCAAGGTTCTTTGCATGCATGTTAGGATTATGTGGATACGTATACTTTTCGGAAGACCAGGTCTACGTCTATGATATGTGTACGGTGGGTGTAATTCTATGAATACCCCTGTACCGGCTATCTGACGGACGCGTATTTATACATCTCCAAATACCCGTATAATCAGTAGAAGAAGTCTGGAACGACCAAGGCATTAAAGAGTCTCTTAGGCGATGGCCTTGACCCACCTGTAGTCACTCGAGAGCTAACCAGTTACATATAAGTTTGTTTGCTTTGGCAGAAGTGCGCGTCAAGATGTTCGGCTGGAGGCTGGAGGGATAAGCATGCCAAGAAGATCAACGTATTTGCCGTCCCTATCGCTTCCAAGAAAATCGGCAACGGCTGAACAGCGGCTGCGCGTCGCGCAACGCCATCTCCTCCTGCCTATAAATACAACCAGGCGTACATGCAGAAAGAGGAGGAGGATCGATCCATCAACCATCCACGCACACAGCCATACATCCATCACGTAGAATTACATCCATCTACTCCATAGATTCATTCAACTATCCACGCACACATCCATTCAACCATCCATCACGAAAAATACATCCATCTACTCCAGACATCTATCCATCACAGAATCCATCCATCGCTTACAACATCCATCCACGCACCAGACATCCCATTCATCACGAAGCCATTCATCGTTTACAACATCCATCCACCAAGCAGCCATACATCGATCCACCAGGCACAAAGCACATCCATCCAGGAACAACCGAAAGTCGATGTCCGGCAGGAGCACCCGACGCCCGGTCGCACGGTACGCCGGCCAATCGAAGGACGAGGGACGCCTGTATCTACGGCGGCGTACACGGAGAGTAGAAGGCTGGCGTCCATCCATCCTCACGCGGGAAACTTCGGCGGCACCAGCAACATGAACAGCAAGCTGATGTTCGTGAACGGTAAAATCATGATCTAATCTCTCGCATGGACTTTATATTGCATGCATGCACAGCCCGATGGTGGCGCGGGGGAGCTCGAGGGACGCCGCTCATGTCCACTTCGTCAATACGGTGCCACGGAGCTGGCCGGTACAACGCCCATGGCCTTCCTGGTCAAGCCGGCGCCATGAAAGACAGTGGAGTGCAGGTCGTCATCACCACGTCTACTTCATCATGATGGGGTCGCGGAAGAGAGCGACATCGAGAACGCCACGACGCATGCAACCCATCGCCGAAGCCGTCGAGTCGGCACCATGAAGGACAGTGGAGCGGAGGTCGTCATCACCACTCTGCGTCTACTTCGTCAAGCCGGAGCTGCGGAAGATGCCGACAGGAGCACGCCACGCCGCCGCCCACCGTCGATGTCGTCAAGTCAGGAGCCGCGGAAGACGATGACATGGAGTACGCCACGACGCCACCCACCGTCGATGTCGTGACGACGACATGGAGCACGCCACGATGCCGCCCACCGTCGATGTCGTCAAGCCGGAGCTGCGGAAGACGACGACATGGAGCACGCCACAACGCCGCCCACCGTCGATGTCGTCAAGCCGGAGCCGCGGAAGACGACGACATGGAGCACGCCACGACGCCGCCCACCGTCGATGTCGTCAAGCCGGAGCCGCGGAAGACGATGACACAGAGCACGCCACGACGCTGCCCATCGTCGAGGTCGTCAAGCCGGGGCCGCGGAAGACGACGACATGGAGCACGCCACGACACCATCCACCATCGATGTCGCCGAGCTAGCGCCGAGAAGGACGACACAGAACTCGCCACCACACTTCTGGCTTTTACTCCGTTACACAGATCGTGAAGCCGAACTCCGCTAACTCCCTCACGTGCTCGCTCTTCGCTGCTGGTGGCTCCTCAAGATGGTCGAGATGAAGGCGGAGTCCCTCGCCGCCACATCCACTACATGACGGGAAGGCGCCCTCGTGTACCGTCGCCATTGTGGACGTACGCGTCTCACATGTGCCTATGCATGGGCCATGCACGTACATCCTTCGCTGTCGTGCACTCGGCGTCCGGTCAGGACAAGGCATCGGCCACACCGACCATGCTGATATGAGCAACGCGACGGTCTTACACCAACGCCGATCTTCATCGACAATTACTCCCGCGAGGCCTAGCTCCTTCATGCCCCGACGAGGCTTCCGATCGTGAGGCAGTCCAAGCCGAGCGCTCTCCATGCTACTCCGCGATCGACGCTTCCGCCAAGACCGACGAGGCATGAAGGCGAGGGCGGGCGTGGCCACCATAAAGGCCACACCACTTGCGACGCGTGTACCGACGAGACACGGGCTCTGTCACTGCCCCACCACACACACCATCAACCTCATCATGCATCCATGGAGAACACGAAGCGAATACGACGATGACGACCACACAGCTCAATCGGAGGTATCCCATGGAGCAACCTGCGGGAGTAATTAACCGGGAGCCTTTCGAGGCCCCGGGAACCAGGAGATCACACAATCGCCATAGTCAGCTTGGCCGCGCCAGTAGGCCACGGAGCGCCCCTTTCTATATGGGAACCTGTAATTTTGTTTCTCCGATGAGATTAATGAAATACTCGTTTCCGTACACCTTTCGTGTACTACTGTACACCGGCACGCTCGCACATTTACTTTGTCTTTACCCGGCACAAGAGAGAAATACGCTCCCCTTTTCCTTCTCCCGGAGTCTCGCCATGATATTTTTCTCGTGTTAAACAAATTGGCACGCCCGGTGGGACGTGGTTCTCCTCCCATCTCTGCTCCGCTGTGGTCGTTAGAGTCGTCTTCGCCCGTCTCCCAATCCGCACAACATGTTGCATGACAAGGTATTGATGAGGATATTCGTTGATCGAGATCCCTTTTCACGCAGGCGGACTCTCACACGGAGGCAACTCGGAGCCGGTGTTGCTCCAGTTCGGTTCGTTGCCGCCCATGGTCGTCATCGAGCTCGGCGAGAAGGTCTACATGCATCAAACGCAAGATCCTGCGCAGTTTCAAACTGTGCAGACGAGGAAGGCGCAAAAGCGGGAGGCCGCTAAGGCAAAGAAGGAGCGCCGCGAGCTAATGCTTGAGGCGCGTGCCCTATTGAAGGAGTCGACAAGGGCAGATATGAAGGGAGACATGGTGGAGGATCAACGCCTTCGTGCCAAGGCCGCTAACAGGCGGGTGGAAGCAGCGTCCCATCACGCCCCCGCTCCAACTCCACACTCGGAGCCATCACGACCAACACCATGGCGCACCGAGGTCGAGCTGCTCGAAGGCTTGGAAGCCATCTCCCACAACCTGCGGAGGCTTATGGCGAATGCGCGTTCGTCCGAAAGCCCGCACCCTCTTCGAAACTACAGGCGAAAGTATCGCAAGGTACAACTACTTCATCAACAAGTCACCTCACGCCTCACTCAGAGCACGGTCTCGGAGGAGGATTGGTTCCTTGGAGCCAGGGACCTGGCAGACAAGGTGTTCACTTGCCGGAGCACCCTGACCCCACCGTGCGACTTGTTTCCCGATGATTGGGCATACAAGCCAACCAAGGTCAAGCAGCTGGTAAGGCGGGCCATTATGAGGGAGTTCTGGAAGCAGCGTTCATGCAAGGAGCCCGTTCTACCGTGCCCGACAATCTCCATCAACCATGAAGACATTAGACGTAGCGCATGGGCGCCATGCCTCCACACTTCAGCGGTGGAAGGGAAGTCTCTCCCCAATGACAACAGGTTTGCCGTCCTGCGCCATGAAGCACCCGCCCCGCGTGACGAAGACCTGCGGCGAGAATTTCGCCACCTCCAAGAGCAGATGAATAGAATCCAAAGACGTCTGCATGATCTGATGGCGCTGAGTACATCATCGGCACAAGCTGCAGGGAGGATGAGGCGTGAAGCCCCAAAAGCCCCAAGTCATCGTCCTCAACATGAGCGCCACACGCTGGCACCCCGACGACCACCATCACCAGCACGACATCTCCAACAACGGCGGCATCCTAACATGTCACCACGTTGGAACCAATGGTCAAGGCACCAAGACGAAGAAAGGCCCCCCTGACCCACTCAACAGTGGTGACCTCGGGAGCCTCCACGATCCACGCTTCCGCCACGACACTTGTCCCCTCCCAGACGGGAAGACCGACCACAACTGCAGGTGACGATGGACAGGACTTCATCATCAATGCGGCGTGCTGCACCACCACTTCTCCCCACTCCACCGGTGCCGTTAAGGGCGGGCGGAGTTCCGACAGACAACCAACGCAAGCGGGAGAGACGCCGGAGAAATCGCCAAGTTCTATACAAAGAACTTGAGGACTTAGTCCTTCGACATACACATGTACGTTTACAACCCGACGGCGGGGTTGTTCAGGAAAATAACAGGATCAGATTCCGCATATCCCCTGACTTGGAGCGGCATGACCGGTACAACTACCTTTTAAGTCGCTTGGCACCGAAACCACGAAAGTCGTCCACAAGCGGCATAGAGCGAGGGGGCACAGAGGTTCCTTCCACATCCCTAGCCCCAAGAAGTGGTGAACGGGAAAAGGTGGCCACAACACCACCCCCGTCAGAGGACCAGAAGGCGGCGGCGACGGCGACCACAACGTTGATGGAGGGCATTGAAGTAACCAAGACCACGACCCCCACCAACAAAGAAGCGGCCCCAGAGGCTACAACCAACGTCGCCCTCCAACCAACCGCAACACTTCCTGTCAATCCTCCTCTCATTAGCGCTGAAAGAGTAGGTCAAGATGGCGAAGCTAAGCTTCAGCGGGAGGCTCACAAAGCGAAAGAGTCAGGTGAGAAGAACCTTGCTTTGTGCGTCACTCTAGGAGTGCAGCCTAGTCAAGAGTCAAGTAATGGATGGCGGCCACCGCGTATCACCCAGGAGTTTGGCTATCCTTCAGATGAAGAGATCGTGCCAAACCCTAAGGCGGACTGCCGAAAGACTTTCTTGCCTCGCCTAGGCCATGTGCGTGCATGGTTCAAAGGTGCGGAGGGGGAACCCAAGACACACTCTGCGTCATCTCAAGAAGGAGCAAGATCCAAGGCTCCATGTCTCCCTGTAACTGCAGGGAAAGGCTCGCTAATGAGTGGAGGCTCTTCGCGACATCCAGACCTATCCCCGCGCCGCTACACCAACATCACGGCGCGTCTACCCGAAGACCCTGATGAACTTCATCAAGTTGCAAGTCGTCCTGGAGCTAACACACGACTAAGGCCCATTGCGCGTCAGAGTGTAACGGACGAGCCTATTGGAGATGGGGAGCACCAAGACAATCCCGATGACGAGGAGTGCCTCTCCGACTCATCTTCTTCGCCTTCGTTGAAGAGGCACCTGAACTCCCCTCCTTATCAGGAGCTTGTTCCGTCTGACTTGTCAGACTCAAATGATGGGGTTGAAGATCTCCACACTACGCCAGTGCGCATGGTGAACAGCGGGGGTGGCGCCGAGGAGCCATATGGTGTCATCCAAAATCCAGTCAATAGAGATGCAGTTGCGGTGCGACGAGCTTCCCTAGAAGAACAGGTGCGGGACCAGCGTCAAACGATCGATCGGTTATCGTCGAAGCTCGACCAGTTCATCGAGCTCATGATGAATAACCAAGGTGCTCCACCACGAGATGCACCACAACGAGTGGTGGATCCACAGGAGGAAGAGCTACTAGGCGATACTCATGTAGTAGCGCCGGCGAATGAGCCTCGTCAACACCAAGACCCCAGCGCGCATACTCGGCCTTGGGTTAGCCCTGTTGGTTCTGCCAACGCAGCGCTAAACGCGAGCATGCTGAAGGACTACCACGGCATCGTTGAAGATATGGTGGCCAAAAAGTTCAAGCAAATGCTGATAGATCAAGCTCCTCGCATTTCAGAGAGCGAGCTGGAGAATCCTTATGAGGCATGGCACGACATGGTTGCATACCCCTCAGGGTGGCATCCCCCAAAGTTCCGTCAATTCGATGGAACCGGCGACGCAAGGGAGCACCTGGCGTACTTCGAGGCGGCGTGTGGCGATACGGCAAACAGCTCGTCGCTCCTTCTTCGCCAATTTTCAGGGTCGTTGACGGGACCCGCATTCCATTGGTACAGCCGATTACCGGTTGGATCCATTGGAAGTTGGGCGGGTATGAAGGAAGTCTTCAAGAAGCACTTCGTCGCCATGAAGAAAGACTTCTCTGTCGTCGAGCTGGCGCGAGTTCGACAACGACGAGACGAACCCATTGATGACTACATCATCCGCTTCCGCAATAGCTATGTGCGTCTTGCCAGAGAGATGCACCTCGAGGACGCGATCGAGATGTGCGTCCACGGGATGCAACAACATTGGTCACTTGAGGTCTCTCGGCGCGAGCCTAGGACCTTCAGTGCCCTAAGCACGGCGGTAGCGGCTACTAAGCTCGAGTTCGAGAAGTCACCGCAGATAATGGAGTTATACAAGAATGCCAGCGCATACGACCCTGCCAAGCGCTTCACCGCAACGTCCAAGCTAGCAAACAATGGTGGCAAGCCGAAGGCACCAGCAGAAGCAAACACCACCAAGGTATTCTCATCTGCACCACAAGGCCATGTGCCAGTCTTGGGCACAAGAGGCGAACAGGCGGGAGGAAGGCAACGCCCATCGATCCAGGAGCTCCTCAAGAAGCAGTACATCTTCCGTCGTGAACTTGTCAAGGACATGTTCGACCAACTGATGGAGCATCGAGCATTGAACCTACCAGAACCTCGAAGGCCGGATCAGGTGAGGATGACTGATAATCCGTTATTTTGCCCATATCACAGGTATGTGGGTCACGTCATCGAGGATTGTGTCGCCTTCAAAGAGTGGCTCCAAAGAGCCGTTAATGAGAAGAGGATCAACTTGGACCCAGAAGCCATCAACCCGGACTTCCACGCGGTGAACATGGTGAGCGTGGCCTCATCTTCTTCACCGAGTCAAGAGACGGGGCAAGAGGAAAAGTGGGTGCCGCTTGCACAGGTCGAAAATCAACTGTCCAGCTTCGTCCTCTCCGCGATGCAAGCATTTTCCCTCCACCAGGAGGTAACCCCAGCCATCCAGAAGGTCGAGCCTTGGAGAATGGTTCGCCGAAGGTCGTACCCGAGGAGCCTCCCACCTCGACCTCAACGCCCAACCCCCCTGGAGCAAGTCGCCCCTAGGGTCCTAAGGCGAGTTGATCCAAGTCAACGCCGCCCTCCACCAAGATTTGTCCCTATAGCAGAGGGAGATGAGTCATTCCCGCGGCTAGGGCGTGTTTTGCCCACTTTGGGGCAGTTCATGTCACACGCTCAAGTGCAACCGGCGGCGAAGGGGAAGGACGAAGACCAAGAAGGGGCTAGCTCATCCCACATCGAAGGTTGCAATGTTGTCCTCAGCTATAGTGACACGCCGAGCTCTGATTCGGAAGGTGTGTTCACGCCCGAAGAGCAAGACGTGTTCCACAATGAAGACACGAAGAATGACGTACAAGCAGAAGAGGTGAATATGAACTTGCGTGGAGGCAAGATTCTTCCTGAACAACTGAGGGTCAAGCAAGCGAAGGTGCCCAAGCCGGCTGCCTCCAAAGAAGCACCCTTGCAGGACGAAGTGCGTGAAGAACAAGGTGAAGAGAAGATGAAGCCACATGACGTCGACTACAACATCATCGCCCACCTCAAGCGAATCCCCGCACTATTGAGTGTGCACGATGCCTTGATGATGGTGCCCGACCTCCGCGAAGCCCTCGTCAAGGCGCTTCAAACTCCGGAGCTCTATGAGGTGTCCATGGCGAAACACCGACTCTTCTCCAACCCCCTGTTCATGAATGAAATCACGTTCGATGAGGAGGACAAGCTCATCGAGGATGGTGACCACAACCGACCACTCTACGTGGAAGGTAACGTCGGTGTTGCACATCTTCGCAGGATCCTTATCGATCCGGGGTCCGCCGTGAACATCCTGCCTCTTCGGAGCTTGACGCGGGCTGGTTTCACAGTGGACGACTTAGAGTCCACGGACGTAATGATCTGCGGCTTTGTTAACCAAGGAAAGCCAACACTAGGAGCCATCACGCTGAAGATCCAAATGTCCACGTTCAGCTTCAAGGTGCGGTTCTTCGTCATCGAAGCAAACACCTCCTACTCGGCACTCCTGGGGAGGCCGTGGATTCACAAGTACCGTGTAGTGCCATCCACTCTTCACCAGTGCCTGAAGTTCCTCGACACCCAAGGCACACAACAGCGCATCATTGGCAACATCTCTCCTTACACTATGCAGGAATCTCACCATGCAGATGCAAAGTATTACTTCCCCGTAGAAGATAGCAACCAGAGGTTGGGACGGACGACGCCTTCGGTTGATGTCTTGATCAAACCAGGCGTTAAGCCGGTGGCTGAGATGAAGCGCCTCTTCATGCCATGCTCTCCTGCTGTTGCAAGTGACTCGTCCTCGCGAAGCCACCGGAACCAAGGTCGGAGGCGGTCGTCATCAACAACGCACAGTGGGATATTCCCTTCTGCATCTACACCAGCGGCCCCTTTGTTGCTGAAGGCAAGATTCCCGACATCAGCATCAGACACTTGGAGGTCGTCTATAGCACAACCGCAAGATGCTACCACCTCTCCATTGACCTCGGCACACCAAGACAATGGTTGTTTAACACTTGGAAGCTCTACAGGTGCCCAGGATGGTCCAGTGACGCTCCGGGGCAGCAATGATGCGCCACCAACCATCACGTTGCGGGCACGCTGGACTCCAAAGGAGGAACTCGTGCCTGCGCAAGGAGTCGCTAGGACAAGAATTAAGGAGGTGGAGGAAGTCGCAAGGGGAGCTCAAGGTGTTCAGCCCCCGTCACTCTACGTCTCAATGACTTCTCCATTGGAGGTTTGGCCTATTCCCAATTCATCCGGATGCGGTGTCCATACCATATTCTACAAGGTTCCACAGGTAAAACAATCTGATTCTATATGTGAGTTTCCCAAACCTTGCAGTGAACAAGAGGAGGCGCTATCCACAATAAAGGCAGAGCCGAAGATGGTTCGCTTGCTGGAGAAGGCCGGGATCACTCTTCGGCGAAACAACAGGATGCCTCCCCCGCCTGCTATGTGTGAGGAATGGTGGAGACTGTTGGAAATGTGCCCTAGAGGCAATAATAAAATGGTTATTATCATATTTCCTTGTTCATGATAATCGTCTATCGTTCATGCTATAATTGTATTAACAGGAAACAGTAATACATGTGTGAATGAATAGATCACAATGTGTCCCTAGCAAGCCTCTAGTTGGCTAGCTCGTTAGTCAATAGATGATCATGGTTTCCTGATCATGGGTATTAGATGTCATTGATAACGGGATCACATCATTGGGAGAATGATGTGATGGACAAGACCCAATCCTAAGCCTAGCACTAGATCGTATTGTTCGTATGCTAATGCTTTTCTAATGTCAAGTATCTTTTCCTTCGACCGTGAGATTGTGCAACTCCCGGATACCGTAGGAGTGCTTTGGGTGTATCAAACGTCACAACGTAACTGGGTGACTATAAAGGTGCACTACGGGTACCTCCGAAAGTGTCTGTTGGGTTGGCACGAATCGAGATCAGGATTTGTCACTCCGTGTGACGGAGAGGTATCTCTGGGCCCACTCGGTAGAACATCATCATGAGCTCAATGTGACTAAGGGGTTAGTCACACGATGACGTTCTACGGAACGAGTAAAGAGACTTACCGGTAACGAGATTGAACAAGGTATAGGTATACCGACGATCGAATCTCGGGCAAGTTCTAGACCGACAAACAAAGGGAATCGCATACGGGATTGATTGAATCCTTGACATCGTGGTTCATCCAATGATATCATCGTGGAGCTAGTGGGAGCCACCATGGGTATCCAGATCCCGCTGATGGTTATTGGCCAGAGAGGTGTCTCGGTCATGTCTGCATGTCTCCCGAACCCGTAGGGTCTACACACTTAAGGTTCGATGACGCTAGGGTTATAGGGAATTGTTGTACGAGGTTACGGATAGTTGTTCGGAGTCACAGATGAAATCCCGGACGTCACGAGGAGCTCCGGAATGGTCAGGAGGTAAAGATTGATATATAGGACGGATGGTTTCGGACACCGGAAGTGTTTCGGGCATCACCGGTAACGTACCGGGACCACCGGAGGTGGTCCCGGGGGACCACCGAAGGGGGCTGCGACCCCGAGAGGTAAGATGGGCTACGTGGGGTGGAACCAGCCCCTAGTTGGGCTGGTGCGCCTCCCCAATCAGCCCATGGCGCAGGGGAAAGAAAAAGGGGGGGCAAACCTTAGGCCAGGTGGGCCTAAGGCCCACCAGTGGGTGCGCCACCCCCTCCTCCCCATCTGGCCGCCGCACCACCCATCTGGGAGGGCTGCCGCACCCCCTAGGGTGGGAACCCTAGGGGTGGCACCCCCTCTCCCCTTCCCCTATATATAGTGGGCACTTTTGTCCTTTGGGGGACACGGTTTTCCCTCTCCCTCGGCGCAGCCCTGCACTTCTTCCTCCTCCTCTCTGCCGGCGCTTGGCGAAGCCCTGCCAGGAGACCTCGTCTCTCCACCGATGCCATGCCGTCTTTTTGCTGGACTTCTTCCCAACCTCTCCCTCCTCCTTGCTGGATCAAGGTGCGGGAGACATCACCGGGCTGCACGTGTGTTGAACGCGGAGGTGCCGTTGTTCGGCACTAGATCGGAATCGCCGCGAGTACGACTCCATCAACCGCGTTCTAGCAACGCTTCCGCTTAGCGATCTTCAAAGGTACGAAGATGCTCTTACCCCTCTCTCGTTGCTGGTCTCTCCATAGGAAGATCTGAATATGCGTAGGAAAATTTTGAATTTATGCTACGTTTCCCAACAGTGGCATCCGAGCCAGGTTTTCTATGTGTAGATTCTATGCACGAGTAGAACACAAAAGTTGTGGGCGATGGTTTGTCAATTTGCTTGCCGTTACTAGTCTTATTATATTCCGGCGGTATTGTGGGATGAAGCGGCCCGGACCGACCTTACACGTACGCTTACGTGAGACTGGTTCCACCGACAGACATGCACATCGTGCATAAAGGTGGCTAGCGGGTGTCTATCTCTCCTACTCTAGTCGGATTGGATTTGATGAAAAGGGTCATTATGAAGGGTAAATAGCTTTGGCATATCATCATTGTGGCTGTCACGTAGGTAAGAAGGCGTTCTTGCTAGAAACCCAAATCAGCCACGTAAAACTTGCAACAACAATTAGAGGACGTATAACTTGTTTTTGCAGGGTTTGACATGTGATGTGATATGGCCAAAGTTGTGATGTTGCATGTATGATGTATGAGATGATCATGTTATTGTAATAGGTTTCACGACTTGCATGTCGATGAGTACGACAACCGGCAGGAGCCATAGGAGTTGTCTTAATTTATTGTATGAGATGCAACGCCATGTGCTTACTATTTTACTTCATTGCTAACGGTTAGCCATAGTAGTAGTGATAGTAGTAGTTGGCGTGACGACTTCACGGAGACACGATGATGGAGATCATGATGATGGAGATCATGGTGTCACGCCGGTGACGATGATGATCATGCGATGCCTGAAGATGGAGATCGAAAAGCAAAGATGATAATGACCATATCATGTCACTATATGATTGCATTGTGATGTTTATCATGTTTTACATCTTATTGCTTAAAATGACGGTAGCTTAATAAGATGACCCCTCTTAAAATTTCGAGAACGTATTCCCCTAAGTGTGCACCGTTGCGAAGGTTCGTTGTCTCGAAGCACCACGTGATGATCGAGTGTGATAGATTCTAACGTTCGCATACAACGGGTGTAAGCCAGATTTACACACGCGAAACACCTAGGTCGACTCGACGAGCTTAGCATGTACGTACATGACCTCGAATACAAGAGACCGAAAGGTCGAACATGAGTCGTATGGTTGAATACGATCAGCATGAAGTTGCTCACCATGGTGACTAGCCCGTCTCACGTGATGATCGGACACGGGTTAGTCAACATGGATCATGTATCACTTAGATGACTAGAGGGATGTCGATTTAAGTGGGAGTTCATACTTAATTTGATTAAATGAACTTAATTGTCATGAACTTAGTCTAAAAGTTGTCTTTACAAATATTGTAGATGTCCAACGTCAACCTCAACTTCAACGCATTCCTAGAGAAAAACAAGCTGAAAGATGATGGTAGCAACTATGCGGACTGGGTTCGCAACGTGAAGCTCATCCTTGAAGCAAGTAAAAAGGCTTATGTCCTTAATGCGCCGCTAGGTGACCCTCCCGCTCCCGCAGCAGCCCAGGACATTCTAAACGTCTGGCAAGCGCGGAGTGATGACTACTCTCTGGTCAGGTGTGGCATGTTATACAGTCTAGAAACGGGGCTCCAAAGACGTTTTGAGCAACACGGGGCATATGAGATGTTCCAAGAGCTGAAGCTAGTTTTTCAAGCTCATGCCCGTGTCGAGAGATATGAAGTCTCCGACAAGTTCTTCAGCTGTAAGATGGAGGAGAACAGTTCTGTCAGTGAGCACATACTCAAAATGTCTGGGTTACACGGTCGTCTGACTTCACTTGGAGTCGAACTTCCGGATGATGCTATCATTGACAGAATCCTCCAGTCTCTCCCACCAAGCTACAAAGGCTTTGTGCTTAACTACAACATGCAAGGGATGGAGAAAACCATTCCCGAGTTGTACTCGATGCTCAAGTCTGCAGAAGTAGAAATCAAGAAGGAGCATCAAGTGTTGATGGTCAACAAGACCACTAGTTTCAAGAAAGGCAGGGGTAAGAAGAACTTCAAGAAAGACGGCAAAGCTATTGCCGCGCTCGGTAAGCCAGATGTCGGGAAGAAGAAAAAGAACGGACCCAAGCCTGAGACTGAGTGCTTCTATTGCAAGGGAAAGGGTCACTGGAAGCGGAACTGCCCCAAATACTTAGCGAGCAAGAAGGCCGGCAACGTTAAAGGTATATGTGATATACATGTTATTGATGTGTACCTTACCAGCGCTCGTAGTAGCTCCTGGGTATTTGATACCGGTGCTGTTGCTCACATTTGCAACTCAAAGCAGGAACTGCGGAATAAGCGGAGACTGGCCAAGGACGAGGTGACGATGCGCGTCGGGAATGGTTCAAAGGTCGATGTGATCGCCGTCGGCACGCTACCTCTACATCTACCGTCGGGATTAGTTTTAAACCTTAATAATTGTTATTTAGTACCAGCTTTAAGCATGAACATTGTATCAGGGTCTTGCTTAATGCGAGACGGCTACTCATTTAAGTCAGAGAATAATGGTTGTTCTATTTATATGAGTGATATGTATTATGGTCATGCTCCGCTGGTGAATGGTTTATTCTTGATGAATCTCGATCGTGATGTTACACATATTCATAGCGTGAGTACCAAAAGATGCAAAGTTGATAATGATAGTCCCACATACTTGTGGCACTGCCGCCTTGGTCATATCGGCGTTAAACGCATGAAGAAGCTCCATACTGATGGACTATTAGAGTCTCTTGACTTTGAATCATTTGACACATGCGAACCGTGCCTCATGGGCAAGATGACTAAGACTCCATTCTCAGGAATAATGGAGAGAGCAACCGACTTATTGGAAATAATATATACTGATGTGTGTGGTCCAATGAACGTTGAAGCTCGCGGTGGTTATCGTTATGTTCTCACTCTCACCGATGATTTGAGTAGGTATGGGTATATCTACTTGATGAAGCACAAATCTGAGACGTTTGAAAAGTTCAAGGAATTTCAGAGTGAGGTTGAGAATCAACTTGACAGAAAAAATAAATGTCTACGATCCGATCGTGGAGGAGAATATTTGAGTCACGAGTTTGGCACACACCTAAGGAAGTGTGGAATCATTTCACAACTGACGCCGCCTGGCACACCGCAGCGCAACGGAGTGTCTGAACGTCGTAATCGCACTTTATTAGATATGGTACGATCTATGATGTCTCTCACCGACTTACCGCTATCATTTTGGGGATACGCATTAGAAACTGCAACATTCACTTTAAATAGGGCACCGTCTAAATCCGTTGAGACGACACCGTATGAACTATGGTTTGGCAAGAAACCTAAGTTGTTGTTTCTTAAAGTTTGGGGCTGCGATGCTTATGTGAAGAAACTTCAACCAGAAAAGCTCGAACCCAAAGCGGAGAAATGCGTATTCATAGGATACCCTAAGGAAACTATTGGGTATACCTTCTATCTTAGATCCGAAGGTAAAACCTTTGTTGCCAAGAACGGATCCTTTCTAGAGAAAGAGTTTCTCTCGAAAGAAGTAAGTGGGAGGAAGAAGAACTTGATGAGGTAATTACACCCCCTCTCGAACAGGAAAGTAGCGCAGCGCGGGAAGTTGTTCCTGTGGCGCCTACACTTACTGAAGAGGAAGTTAATGATGATGATCATGAAGCTCCAGATCAAGTTACTACTGAACCGCGGAGGTCCACAAGGGTACGCTCCGCACCAGAGTGGTACGGCAACCCTGTGATGGAAATCATGTTGTTAGACAACGGTGAACCTTCGAACTATGAAGAAGCGATGGCGGGCCCGGATTCCAACAAATGGCTTGAGGCCATGAAATCCGAGATAGGATCCATGTATGAGAACAAAGTATGGACTTTGGTGGACTTGCCCGATGACCGGCGAGCCATACAAAATAAATGGATCTTCAAGAAGAAAACTGATGCAAACGGTAATGTAACCGTTTACAAAGCTCGAGTTGTCGCAAAGGGTTTTCGACAAATTCAAGGAGTTGACTACGAAGAGACCTTCTCTCCCGTAGCGAAGCTGAAATCAGTCCGAATCATGTTAGCAATTGCTGCCTTTTATGATTATGAAATTTGGCAAATGGATGTCAAAATGGCGTTCCTTAACAGGAACCTTAAGGAAGAGTTGTATATGATGCAACCAGAAGCTTTTGTCGACCCTAAGGGTGCTAACAAAGTATGCAAACTCCAGCGCTCCATCTATGGGCTGGTGCAAGCATCTCGGAGTTGGAACATTCGCTTTAATGAAGTGATTAAAGCGTTTGGGTTCATACAGGTTTACGGAGAAGCGTGTCTGTACAAGAAAGTGAGTGGGAGCTCTGTAGCTTTCCTCGTACTGTATGTGGATGACATATTATTGATGGGGAATGATATAGAGATGTTGGAGAGCATAAAGGCCTATTTGAACAAGAGTTTTTCAATGAAGGACCTTGGAGAAGCTGCATACATATTAGGCATCAAGATCTATAGAGATAGATCGAGACGCCTCATAGGTCTTTCGCAAAGTACATACCTTGACAAGATATTGAAGAAATTCAATATGGAAAACTCAAAGAAAGGGTTCTTGCCAGTTTTGCAAGGTATGAGATTGAGTAAGACTCAGTCGCCGACCACGGTAGCAGATAGAGAGAAGATGAGTTCTGTCCCCTACGCTTCAGCCGTGGGCTCTCTAATGTATGCCATGTTGTGTACCAGACCTGATATAAACCTAGCCATAAGCTTGGTAGGGAGGTACCAAAGTAATCCCGGTGCAGAACACTGGACAGCGGTCAAGAATATCCTTAAGTACCTGAAAAGGACTAAGGAAATGTTTCTCGTTTATGGAGGTGACGAAGAGCTTGTCGTAAAGGGTTACGTCGATGCTAGCTTCGACACAGATCCGGATGACTCTAAGTCACAGACCGGATACGTATATGTGTTGAATGGTGGGGCAGTGAGCTAGTGCAGCAGCAAGCAAGAAGTCGTGGCAGCATCTACATGTGAAGCGGAGTACATAGCTGCTTCAGAAGCGGCTCATGAAGGAATTTGGATGAAGGAGCTCATCACCGACCTTGGAGTGGTTCCAAGCGCGTCGGTCCTATGACACTCTTCTGTGATAACACTGGAGCCATTGCCATAGCCAAGGAGCCCAGGTTTCACCGGAAGACGAAGCACATCAAGCGCCACTACAACTACATCCACGACCATGTCCAGAGTGGAGTGATAGATATTTTTAAAGTACACACGGATCTGAATATTGCAGACTCGTTGACTAATCCTCTTCCACGAGCAAAACATGATCAACACCATAATGCTATGGGTGTTCGATACATCACAATGTAACTAGATTATTGACTCTAGTGCAAGTGGGAGACTGTTGGAAATGTGCCCTAGAGGCAATAATAAAATGGTTATTATCATATTTCCTTGTTCATGATAATCGTCTATCGTTCATGCCATAATTGTATTAACAGGAAACAGTAATACATGTGTGAATGAATAGATCACAATGTGTCCCTAGCAAGCCTCTAGTTGGCTAGCTCGTTAGTCAATAGATGATCATGGTTTCCTGATCATGGGCATTAGATGTCATTGATAACGGGATCACATCATTGGGAGAATGATGTGATGGACAAGACCCAATCCTAAGCCTAGCACTAGATCGTATTGTTCGTATGCTAATGCTTTTCTAATGTCAAGTATCTTTTCCTTCGACCGTGAGATTGTGCAACTCCCGGATACCGTAGGAGTGCTTTGGGTGTATCAAACGTCACAACGTAACTGGGTGACTATAAAGGTACACTACGGGTACCTCCGAAAGTGTCTGTTGGGTTGGCACGAATCGAGATCGGGATTTGTCACTCCGTGTGACGGAGAGGTATCTCTGGGCCCACTCGGTAGAACATCATCATGAGCTCAATGTGACTAAGGGGTTAGTCACACGATGACGTGCTACGGAACGAGTAAAGAGACTTACCGGTAACGAGATTGAACAAGGTATAGGTATACCGACGATCGAATATCGGGCAAGTTCTATACCGACAGACAAAGGGAATCGTATAGGGGATTGATTGAATCCTTGACATCGTGGTTCATCCGATGAGATCATCGTGGAGCTAGTGGGAGCCACCATGGGTATCCAGATCTGGCTGATGGTTATTGTCTAGAGAGGTGTCTCGGTCATGTCTGCCTGTCTCCCGAACCCGTAGGGTCTACACACTTAAGGTTCGATGACGCTAGGGTTATAGGGAATTGTTGTACGAGGTTACCGATAGTTGTTCGGAGTCCCGGATGAGATCCCGGACGTCACGAGGAGCTCCGGAATGGTCCGGAGGTAAAGATTGATATATAGAACGGATGATTTCGGACACCGGAAGTGTTTCGGGCATCACCGGTAACGTACCGGGACCACCGGGACCACCGGAGGTGGTCCCGGGGGACCACCGAAGGGGGGCTGCGACCCCGAGAGGTAAGATGGGCTAAGTGGGGGTGGGAAACAGCCCCTAGTTGGGCTGGTGCGCCTCCCCAATCAGCCCATGGCGCAGGGGAAAGAAAAAGGGGGGGGCAAACCCTAGGCCAGGTGGGCCTAAGGCCCACCAGTGGGTGCGCCACCCCCTCCTCCCCATCTGGCCGCCGCACCACCCATCTGGGAAAGCTGCCGCACCCCCTAGGGTGGGAACCCTAGGGGTGGCACCCCCTCTCCCCTTCCCCTATATATAGTGGGCACTTTTGGCCTTTGGGGGACACGGTTTTCCCTCTCCCTCGGTGCAGCCCTGCACTTCTTCCTCCTCCTCTCTGCCGGCGCTTGGCGAAGCCCTGCTGGGAGACCTCGTCTCTCCACCGACACCACACCGTCGTGTTGCTGGACTTCTTCCCAACCTCTCCCTCCTCCTTGCTGGATCAAGGTGCGGGAGACGTCACCGGGCTGCACGTGTGTTGAACGCGGAGGTGCCGTTGTTCGCCACTAGATCGGAATCGCCGCGAGTACGACTCCATCAACCGCATTCTAGCAACGCTTCCGCTTAGCGATCTTCAAAGGTACGAAGATGCTCTTACCCCTCTCTCGTTGCTGGTCTCTCCATAGGAAGATCTGAATATGCGTAGGAAAATTTTGAATTTATGCTACGTTTCCCAACAGAGACAAGCGGAGGACCTCACCAAGCAAAAACGCAAGGCCCAACCAAAGTTTGGGCTTGGCTACATCGACCTCAACGCTCCTAGCGACGAGCGAAAGCTCTGCCTCACGCCCCTACCGCGAGAACCAGAAGACGGAAGGAGGCCCACCCTGGACGGAGACTTCTACGACACCAACATGCTTTTCGGGTTGAAGAATGCAGGTGCAACGTATCAGCATGCCATGACATGCATCCTCGGTGATTCGACTCACCATGCGATGAGTTGCCACACGTATGATGTCCCTGACGATGAAGATGAGGTGCTCAATGGCGGGACACGAGTCAACTGCCATGCAACATCGGTGTCATCGAGGGATGACTCCAACACTTCGCTCAACGTTCTTCGTCAACAACAATCCATCAATAACGAGCCAAGTGATGAAGAGGAGCTCATCTCTGCGTCAGCACCACAAGAGCTAGAAGACGGAGGGCAGCCGACCATCGACGAGCTTGTTCAAATCAACCTCGGGACGGACGACGACCCGCGCCCCACTTTTGTCAGCGCTACGTTGACGGAAGAGGAGCGAGAAGAGTATCGAAGCTTCTTGATGGGGTATCGAGATTGCTTTGCTTGGAACTACAAGGAGATGCCGGGGTTGGACCCCCGTGTCGCCACTCACAAGATGGCGATTGACCCACAATTTTGCCCTGTTAAACAAGCACCACGACGCCTGCGTCCGAAACTGCAAGATGACGTCATCGCCGAAGTAGACAAACTAATCGCCGCAGGTTTCATGAAAGAGGTCAAGTATCCAAGGTGGCTCGCCAATATCGTTCCAGTGGAGAAGAAGAATAGGCAGATACGGATTTGCCAGGACTTCCGCGACCTAAACCGAGCCTGCCCCAAAGACGACTTCCCTTTGCCAATCCCGAAGATAGTAGTCGACTCCACCACAGGGCATGGCGCGCTATCCTTCATGGACGGTTCATCGGGCTACAACCAGATCAAGATGGACCCGGATGACGCCATCGACACCGCTTTTAGGACCCCGAAGGGCAACTTCTACTATATCGTCATGCTGTTCGGATTAAAGAACGCCGGCGCGACATACCAACACGCTATGACGTGCATTCTTGGTGATTTGATCCATCATTCAGTCGAGTGCTACGTCGACGACATGGTGGTCAAGACAAGAGAACGCGAGCGTCACTTAAAGGATCTTCGAGTTGTCTTCGAGCGTCTACGTCAACATCAGCTCAAGATGAACCCGCTGAAGTGTGCCTTTGGTGTTCAGTCGGGCCTTTTCCTCGGCTTCGTCGTTCGTCATCGAGGCATAGAGATCGAGCCTAAGAAGATCAAGGCCATCCTCGACATGCCGCCACCTCAAGATCTCAAGGAGTTGAGGTCATTGCAGGGGAAGCTAGCGTACATCCGACGCTTCATCTCCAACCTCTCCGGACGCATCCAACCTTTCTCAAGCCTCATGAAGAAAGGAGCTCCATTCGTATGGGACGAGGGATGCCAACACGGCTTCGACGAAATCAAAAGGTACCTCCTTAATCCTCCTGTCTTGGCAGCTCCCATAAAGGGGCGCCCACTCATCCTATACATCGCAGCACAGCCCGCTTCGGTAGGTGCCTTGTTCGCTCAGAACAATGATGAAGGGAAGGAGGTGGCCTGCTACTACTTGAGCCGCACCATGGTGGGGGCCGAGCAAAACTACTCTTCGATAGAGAAGTTATGCCTCGCCCTAATCTTCGCTTTGAAGAAATTGAGGCATTACACGTTGAAGCACCAGATCCAGTTTGTTGCACGAGCGGATCCCGTAAGGTACATTCTAAGTCAACCCGCACTCATGGGGCGACTAGGAAAATGGGCGCTTCTCATGATGGAATTCGACATCACCTTTGTGCCTCAGAAGGCGATCAAGGGCCAAGCTTTGGCGGAGTTCCTTGCGGCGCACCCAGTTCCATATGATTCCCCACTCATCACCGACCTCCCTGATGAGGAAGTCTTCGCCCTCGACCTCAATGCACCATGGGAGCTCTACTTCGATGGAGCCTCTCGCGCGGATGCCGATGCTGACGGAACCCCAAGACGAAGGGCAGGCGCAGGTTTGGTGTTCAAGACACCGCAAGGAGGGGTGAAGTATCACTCGTTTTCTCTCCTCAAAGAAGAATGCTCAAACAACAAGGCGGAGTATGAGGCGCTCATATTCGGCCTTCTCCTCGCGCTCTCGATGGAAGTCCGTTCTCTATGGGCCTTCGGTGACTCTCAACTCATCGTTCGACAAGTCAACGACATCTACGAAGTTCGCAAGCTTGAACTTGTACCGTATTACACCGCGGCCCGGAACCTCATGGACAAATTTCAACATATTGAAGTTCTCCATGTTCCACGAAGTCGGAATGCGCCTGCTGATGCCTTGGCCAAACTAGCGGCAGCATTAGTGCTCCCAGATGATAGAACCATGCAGATAAATGTTGAAGAAAGGTGGCTACTCCCGGCCGTCCTGGAGCTTATCCCGGCCGATTATGAAGTCAACACCATCATGACGAACGTTGTGGAGGAAGGAGAATGGCTGCAACCCTTCCTCGACTACTTCAAGCATGGTAGTCTCCCCAGCGACCCTGTCGCGAGACGCCAACTACAACGTCGACTCCCTTTCTACCTTTATGATGCAGGTGTCTATACAGGCGGTCTCATGGGCAGGAGGTCCTACTTCGATGCGTTAGTCGAAGCGAAGCCGAGAAGATCCTTTTGGAGATGCACCATGGAGTCTGCGGCGGGCACCAAGGAGGAGCTAAGATGTACCATAGCATACGTCCGGCAGGATACTACTGGCCCGGCATCATGGTTGACTGCCTTCGGGTCGCCAAGTCATGCCACAACTACCAGGTACATGGCGACTTCAAGCACCAGCCGCCGGTCCCTCTTCACCCTACTGTTCCCTCTTGGCCATTCGACGCTTGGGGAATCGACGTCATCGGCATCATCGACCCCCCATCTTCCCAGGGGCATCGTTTCATCCTCGCTGCGACAGACTACTTCTCCAAGTGGGTGGAAGCTGTTCCGCTACGGGAGGTGAAGAGCGACAACATCATCAACTTCCTAGAGCGAAATATCATATATCGCTTTGGGATACCACACCGCATCACCTCCGACAATGGCAAGGCCTTCAAGTCCAAGAAGATGTACAGGTTTATGGACAAGTACAAGATCAAGTGGAATTACTCCACTAGCTACTACCCTCAAGCCAACGGCGCAATCGAAGCCTTCAACAAGACGCTTGGCAAGATACTCAAGAAGACGGTGACAAGGCATAAGAGAGACTGGCATGACCGTCTCTTCGAATCCTTGTGGGCGTACCGCGTTATAGTCCATACCCCGACACAAGCTACCCCATTCTCTCTTGTTTACGAAAGCGAAGCAGTCGTGCCATTGGAGGTCCAGCTACCCTCTTTACGGGTGGCAATCCAGGAAAACCTCAGCCAAGATGAACAGGTACAGCTTCGTTTCCAGGAGCTTGACGCCCTTGAAGAGGGGCGACTGCATGCCCTGCAAAACTTGGAGCTCTACCGTCAAAACATGGTGAGAGCCTACGACAAGCTCGTCAAGCAGCGCGTGTTCCGCAAGGGCGAGTTGGTCCTCGTGCTGCGTCGACCCATCGTCATCACGCACAAGACGAAGGGGAAGTTCGAGCCTAAGCGGGAAGGACCATACGTCATCGAGCAAGTCTACGACGGGGGTGCATATCAGCTGGTCGATTCCCAGGGAGCCCGTCCTATGCCCCCAATCAACGGAAGGTTTCTTAAAAAATATTTTTCTTAAAACTTTGCCTCTTTCGTTGCTTTTTTTCCACCTTTGGGGAGACCCTTTTCAGTGGGCTATCGGATCCACGATGCACTCGTCGTTGCATATTGTGGATATTTTTCTTGGTCTCCTTTTTTTTTAACGGACTCAGTCCAACAACAAAAAAAATGGCTTTCCCCTATCGCACTACGCTGTTGATAGAAGTTTTGGCTACCCTAGGACTTCTCGAAGGGTGGAGCAGATCCTACACCCACAATGCACGACACGTACCAGGTGTATGCTTCCAGAGGCAGCAGAAACGATTATTGGTGCACTTCTGAGTATTAAGACTACGCGCTCTTCATGTTTCCCGGCATGCCTCGTGTTCACCGGGGCTCGCACCCCAGGGAAGACTATAGGAAAAGATCATGGAGGACTGCCCGACCCAACACAAGTTGGTTTGGTGCGTAGTCACATGGCAACCCAGGGGTGCGCCTCCAGAAGCTCCAAATAAAGTGCTAGAGGGTTTATTCCTAGTACACAGAGGTGAACAGTTGCCTTCCAAATTCTCAAGGTGGGTCCCCAGGAGATCCTGGAAGAAGAGTCCTCAAGAAGTTCAAGCTGATTGTCAAAGCAAATCCAGGAAGTCCGTGGCCAATCAATCATCCCACGTGAGTAAGGAGAAATAAATCCCAATTATCCAAGAAGCAAATCCAAGAAGCAAATAAAAATTCCAACGATCCAAGAAACAGTCAGGTGGTCCCAATCAACAAGGATCCCACCGGAAGGAAGGCGGAAGGTAGCTATTCACCACCCCTCAATATGCATGAAGAAAAATTGCCAAGCTGTTGTCCCAAAACCATTTACCCTGAATTTAACATGCCCAAGTCTCGGGGTTCATGGGGTATGTGCAGGGGCATGTCGAGCTGTGGTGGCCCTCAGTATGATGATGGGTTAGAGTATGAACTTCTGTTGCCTCTCGGAAGCATCCCAAAACACGGCGTCTTCATACACGTACACCAAGGCTTATTCAGCTGTTAAGTTGTAATCGTCATGTTCTTTCGACGATTCCCAATGACAAGTCCTTCGGTAGCCTTCTCTCATATCGCACCTATAGCTGGTGTACAATGGGAAAGCCAACATTTCAAAAAAACCCAACCAATTTTGTTCCCTTTGTGTTTTTTGGTGTTTCTAGTCGTCGTGTTTTTCCAACATCTTTCCAGTCAATGAGGAGGCACTTCTCGGCGTCGCTAGCAGCACCCGGACATCAAGTCTCCACACCAACCAACATCACAGGCGACGGGCGCAGTCACCCCATACGCCATGAACGTCGACGACATCCCGACGTTAGACCTTTACACCGACCGGTACCATGTTCGCTTGGGGGCAGAAACACCCATGCGTCCATGGGGGCGTCGACGACATCCCGACAACCGGTCACCTACATCATCATATGAAGATCATGGGAGCAGTGCAGCACGCCAGTGTGGCTAGCGTGAATCTGTGAAACCCTCCGATCTAGTCGGCTGGCACTGCAGCAGCAAGGCGGTTGCGACGGATTCGGTAAATGCTATGTATTTTTTTTTCAGGACAAGGCGTGTGGTATCGCCATGAAATCAAGATGAAGTAGAGTTGTCTCGTCGGCCGACATCGTTTGTCCGGACGGTCCCATACAACTCCCTGAAGCATGCAAATGCAGATGAACATACCTGCACTACGGCATGAAGGTCCGAACAAAGATTTTCAGCGCGGACGCCGTTCGCGTCATGTTGTCTTGGCAAAAAAAAAGGGTCGGCAACCTCGATAATGACCGCACCATGATGTGCCCTTAGAGGAGTGCGTGTCAAAGACTCCAACAAGCCACGATCATTGCCACGTATGATACGTGTGCTCATATGCTGATCGCAGGCCACGGAGCTGTATCGGCTGCAGTCAAGCCAGCAGGGTACTTGAGGAGCAGGAAGGACGGAACGCCTAACAAGCCGGAAGGACGACAAGGTTGGACATTCGAGGCATATGCAACCCCGCTGCATTGATCAGGGCGAAATACGGTGACGCGGAATATACAGTAGTATAAAATAAAAATAAGTCACAAAAGCCATCATCTTTTTATTGCCTAAGTGATCGGTGATACAATCTAAAGCAAATTCACTGAGCTAAGCAAATGGTTCCTTGGAACGACCTAAAACGAACTTCATTTTTCTAAGTTGAAACTTTTTTAACACTAACATGTAGCCCTGTGACAAGGGAGCAGAACTACACAAGCTGATGGCAAGAGACCCACACTTCACTCAAGAGGACGGTATGACAGGACGATCGAAATCTCTGGCAGGGTGCCGCCAGCCGCCAAAAACGCATCCGCTTCTTCACGACATTTTGCGTACAAGTCAATCTCCTCAGATGAGATCCGGACCGCGTGTTCATGTGCTTCAAGGTTCCGGGTGCAAGAAGTCGTCATCTCCGCCAAGACGTGTGCGCGCTTCTCCGCTTGTGCAGCCAACTTCGCGTGCTTCTCGGTGAGTGCCTTGTTTTCTTCAGCAAGCTTACGATGCCCCTCAGCCATCATTAAGTGATCTGCAGCCTGTTTCTCCTGACGGTGGCAGACGGAAGCCAGGTCGGCGACGCGTTCCTCCAAACGCGGCCCGTCCTTCTCAAGGCGACGTCGTCCAGAAGCGATCTCCACCAGAGCTGCATCAAGTTTTCCTATGAGGGAGAGCACCCGCTCAGGTGCAGGAGTGTCTTGAAGAGGGCCACCGCCATTCCCTTGAAGCTGAGCCACCATAGCTTGGAGGCGGCCAATCAGGATCTCCAGATCAGGCGGGGTCCCGGTCGCATAGCGGCTCTTCCAGGGGCCAACCGCCGATGAGATCATCTCTATTACCTTCTCCTTGTTAAGGGGCTGCTCCCGCAGGGCCTCTTGGATATCTGCAAGTTCATAGTTAATGTATTTGCTGCTTGCAGGCGGAAGCACGAGACTGGGCGCAGGATTCGTTTCAGCCGTAGGAGCCTTAAAACTCCCAAGCACGACATCCTCCTCGTCAAAGACCCTCCGGTGCTTTGACATCAAAGCTCGGAGTTCTTTGGCTTTGGGAGAGCCGAAGTCGTCCACGATAGTCGCGTCAATCGTGACACCTGAAAGATGCACAAGAAATAAGTGCGCGAAAAAAATATCCAAAGGATATGCACATGTCAAGAGCAACACGTACCTGAAGGAGGTGATCGCGACTTCTTGGAGATCACCCCAACATCAGTTTCATCATACGGACATTTTTTGTCCGCTTCATGAACACCGACGAACGATGTCGGAGACAAGGGCTTCGCCAGTGGACCACTGTTCGGTGGAAGCGCTGACTTCTCCAGCAGAGCCTGCGTTGTCGGCGGAGCCAGCGGCGTCGCAGGATTATCTCTCGCTGTAGATATGGACTTCGCCACTAAAGGAGACCAATCCACCTGATCAACCGCCTCACTCAGCAACCGTTGTGCGCCATCACTCACGGGCACATGCGGGAGCACATCCTCAAGCTTGTCCTATGTGCATGTATGAAGATGAGGATGGGCACACAAAAAGGTACATAAGTTTTTTTCTTTTACGTACCTCAGGAACATCTAGGGGAGCATCGGAGTCAATTGCAACGATGTTGCCCAAAGAAGTATCCGAACTGTGATTTCGTCGGGAGCGTGAACTCCGCGTCGCCGTGCTGCCCGGTGCCGGTAAGGGCGGCGACAAACGGGTGTACTCCACCCCGTGGGGCTTGCCTCCTGACTTGGAAGGCAATGGTGGAGCTGACCGGTCCTTATGGCGTCGGCTGTTGGATGAACCTCCGGCGTCGCTGCTTCCATAGATCTTCGATGGCTTGGCGTCACCTTTGCCATGGTCGGATTTGCCCTACTTGCTGTCGCGACCCATCCTATAGCAGCGTATAACAAATCAAGAGGGGTCATTGGGGATTACATGGATGCATATACGACTAATATGCAACTCCGTAAAGAAATATGCTAGCTAGCTAGTAGCACCGGAGGCGGCGTACCTGGCTGGACGAAGGAGCTTCGGCTGGATGGAATTACGTACAAGTCAGGAGGCTAGTATACGGGAGCCTTAGCTATATTTATAGCCTTGGTTGCCTCTCGAAAATCACAACAACCTGGCCGTTTAAAGAAAATATATTTAGGTTGTTACAAAGCGGCCAGGCTGCACGCGTATATTGCGCCAGAAAACAAAAAAAAATATATCATCAAATTAAGTTCGACCTGCTTCACGCTCGAACTCACTTTGATGAGGGGGCATTTGTTTGATGTGATTTTGTGCTTAACGCTTGCTGAAAACTAAAGTTAGATGAGTCGTTACTTTATCTAAGCGCAAGTTGTGCACTACATACAAGTGCATAAGAACCCTTGTCTAGCTTACGTGCATGCATGCAGGCCAAGGTAGCTCACGTACACTTTAGTTCTTTTGTAGCTAGCTTTTGTGTGATTTGGCAAGGTTCTTTGCATGCATGTTAGGATTATGTGGATACGTATACTTTTCGGAAGACCATGTCTACGTCTATGATATGTGTACGGTCGGTGTAATTCTATGAATACCCGTGTACCGGCTATCTGACGGACGCGTATTTATACATCTCCAAATACCCGTATAATCAGTAGAAGAAATGTGGAACGACCAAGGCATTAAAGAGTCTCTTAGGCGATGGCCTTGACCCACCTGTAGTCACTCGAGAGCTAACCAGTTACGTATAAGTTTGTTTGCTTTGGCAGAAGTGCGCGTCAAGATGTTCGGCTAGAGGCTGGAGGGATAAGCAAGTGAAGAAGATCAACGTATTTGCCGTCCCTATCGCTTCCAAGAAAATCGGCAACGGATGAACAGCGGTTGCTGTTGGGGAACGTCGCATGGGAAACAAAAAAAATTCCTACGCGCACGAAGACCTATCATGGTGATGTCCATCTACGAGAGGGGATGAGTGATCTACGTACCCTTGTAGACCGTACAGCAGAAGCGTTAGAGAACACGGTTGATGTAGTGGAACGTCCTCACGTCCCTCGATCCGCCCCGCGAACAATCCCGCGATCAGTCCCACGATCTAGTACCGAACGGACGGCACCTCCGCGTTCAGCACACGTACAGCTCGATGATGATCTCGGCCTTCTTGATCCAGCAAGAGAGACGGAGACGTAGAAGAGTTCTCCGGCAGCGTGACGGCGCTCCGGAGGTTGGTGATGATCTTGTCTCAGCAGGGCTCCGCCCGAGCTCCGCAGAAACGCGATCTAGAGGAAAAACTATGGAGGTATGTGGTCGGGCAGCCGTGAGAAAGTCGTCTCAAATCAGCCCTAATTGCTCCATATATATAGGAGGTGGGAGGGGGACCTTGCCTTGGGGTCCAAGGGACCCTCAAGGGGTCGGCCGAGCCAAGGGGGGAGGACTCCCCCCCCAAACCGAGTTGGACTTGGTTTGGTGGGAGGAGTCCCCCTCCCTTCCCACTTCCTCCCTCCTTTTTTTTTCTTTTCCTTTGATTCTTTGTTCTTGGCGCATAGGCCCCCTTGGGGCTGTCCCACCAGCCCACTAAGGGCTGGTGTGTCTCCCCAAAGCCTATGGGCTTCCCCGGGGTGGGTTGCCCCCCCGGTGAACTCCCGGAACCCATTCGTCATTCCCGGTACATTCCCGGTAACTCCGAAAACCTTCCGGTAATCAAATGAGGTCATCCTATATATCAATCTTCATTTCTAGACCATTCCGGAAACCCTCGTGACGTCCGTGATCTCATTCGGGACTCCGAACAACATTCGGTAACCAACCATATAACTCAAATACGCATAAAACAACGTCAAACCTTAAATGTGCAGACCCTGCGGGTTCGAGAACTATGTAGACATGACCCGAGAGACTCCTCGGTCAATATCCAATAGCGGGACCTGGATGCCCATATTGGATCCTACATATTCTACGAAGATCTTATCGTTTGAACCTCAGTGCCAAGGATTCGTATAATCCCGTATGTCATTCCCTTTGTCCTTCGGTATGTTACTTGCCCGAGATTCGATCGTCAGTATCCGCATACCTATTTCAATCTCGTTTACCGGCAAGTCTCTTTACTCGTTCCGTAATACAAGATCCCGCAACTTACACTAAGTTACTTTGCTTGCAAGCTTGTGTGTGATGTTGTATTACCGAGTGGGCCCCGAGATACCTCTCCGTCACACGGAGTGACAAATCCCAGTCTTGATCCATACTAACTCAACTAACACCTTCGGAGATACCTGTAGAGCATCTTTATAGTCACCCAGTTACGTTGCGACGTTTGATACACATAAAGCATTCCTCCGGTGTCAGTGAGTTATATGATCTCATGGTCATAGGAATAAATACTTGACACGCAGAAAACAGTAGCAACAAAATGACACGATCAACATGCTACGTCTATTAGTTTGGGTCTAGTCCATCACGTGATTCTCCCAATGACGTGATCCAGTTATCAAGCAACAACACCTTGTTCATAATCAAAAGACACTGACTATCATCGATCAACTGGCTAGCCAACTAGAGGCATGCTAGGGACGGTGTTTTGTCTATGTATCCACACATGTAAATGAGTCTTCATTCAATACAATTATAGCATGGATAATAAACTATTATCTTGATACATGAATTATAATAATAACTATATATTTATTATTGCCTCTAGGGCATAATTCCAAGAGTCTCCCACTTGCACTAGAGTCAATAATCTAGCCCTCACATCACCATGTGAATTACATTGTAATAAATCTAACACCCATACAGTTCTGGTGTCGATCATGTTTTGGCCGTGGAAGAGGTTTAGTCAGCGGGTCTGCTACATTCAGATCCGTGTGCACTTTGCATATATTTACGTCCTCCTCCTCGACGTAGTCACGGATGAGGTTGAAGCGTCGTTTGATGTGTCTGGTCTTCTTGTGAAACCTTGGTTCCTTTGCCAGGGCAATGGCACCAGTGTTGTCACAGAACAAGGTTATTGGATCCAGTGCACTTGGCACCACTCCAAGATCCGTCATGAACTGCTTCATCGAGACACCCTCCTTAGCCGCCTCCGAGGCAGCCATGTACTCTGCTTCACATGTAGAATCTGCTACGACGCTTTGCTTGGAACTGCACCAGCTTACTGCACCCCCATTAAGAATAAATACGTATCCGGTTTGAGACTTAGAGTCGTCCGGATCCGTGTCAAAGCTTGCATCGACGTAACCTTTTACGGCGAGCTCTTCGTCACCTCCATACACGAGAAACATCTCCTTAGTCCTTTTCAGGTACTTCAGGATATTCTTGACCCCTGTCCAGTGATCCACTCCTGGATTACTCTGGAACCTACCTGCCATACTTATGGCCAGGCTAACATCCGGTCTAGTGCACAGCATCGCATACATGATAGAACCTATGGCTGAAGCATAGGGGACGGAGCGCATATGCTCTCTATCTTCATCAGTTGTTGGGCACTGAGTCTTACTCAATCTCGTACCTTGTAACACTGGCAAGAACCCTTTCTTGGACTGTTCCATTTTGAACCTCTTCAAAACTTTATCAAGGTATGTGCTTTGTGAAAGTCCTATCAGGCGTTTTGATCTATCCCTATAGATCTTAATGCCTAGAATGTAAGCAGCTTCTCCTAGGTCCTTCATAGAGAAACTTTTATTCAAGTAACCTTTTATGCTCTCCAAAAGCTCTACGTTGTTTCCAATCAGTAATATGTCATCCACATATAATATTAGAAACGCCACAGAGCTCCCACTCACTTTCTTGTAAATACAAGATTCTCCAATCACTTGTATAAACCCAAATGCTTTGATCACTTCATCAAAGCGTTTGTTCCAACTCCGAGATGCTTGCACCAGTCCATAAATGGATCGCTGGAGTTTGCACACCTTGTCAGCATTTTTAGGATCGACAAAACCTTCGGGTTGCATCATATACAACTCTTCCTTAAGGAAACCGTTAAGGAACGCCGTTTTGACATCCATCTGCCAGATTTCATAATCGAAAAATGCAGCTATTGCTAACATGATTCTGACGGACTTAAGCATTGCCACGGGAGAGAAAGTCTCATCGTAGTCAATTCCTGGAACTTGTGAAAACCCCTTTGCCACAAGTCGAGCTTTATAAACGGTCACATTACCATCAGCGTCCGTATTCTTCTTAAAGATCCATTTGTTCTGAATAGCCTTGCGGCCCTCAGGTAGTATCTCCAAAGTCCACACTTTGTTCTCATACATGGATCCTATCTCGGATTTCATGGCTTCTAGCCATTTGTTGGAATCTGGGCCCACCATTGCTTCTTCATAATTTGCAGGTTCATTGTTGTCTAACAACATGATTGATAAGACGGGATTACCGTACCACTCTCGAGCAGCGCGTGATCTCGTCGACCTGCGTGGTTCAACACAAACTTGAACTAGAGTTTCATGATCATCATCATTAACTTCCTCCTCAGCCGGCGTCGCAATGACAGAGGTTTCCCCTTGCCCTGCGCCACCATACAGAGGGATGAGAGGTTCGACAACCTCGTCAAGTTCTATCTTCCTCCCACTCAATTCTCTCGAGAGAAACTCCTTCTCGAGAAAAGCTCTGTTTTTACCAACAAACACTTTGCCCTCGGATTTGAGATAAAAGGTGTACCCAACTGTCTCTTTTGGGTAACCTATGAAGACGCACTTTTCCGCTTTGGGTTCCAGCTTTTCAGGCTGAAGCTTTTTGACATAAGCATCACATCCCCAAACTTTAAGAAACGACAATTTTGGCCTCTTGCCATACCACAGTTCGTATGGTGTCGTCTCAACGGATTTTGATGGTGCCCTATTTAAAGTGAATGCAGCTGTTTCTAATGCATAACCCCAAAATGATAACGGCAAATTAGTAAGAGACATCATAGACCGCACCATCTCTAACAAAGTACGATTACGACATTCGGACACACCATTACGCTGTGGTGTTCCAGGCGGTGTTAACTGTGAAACAATTCCACATTGTCTTAAGTGAGTACCAAACTCGAAACTCAGATATTCACCCCCACGATCAGACCGTAGGAACTTGATCTTCTTGTTACGATGATTTTCCACTTCACTCTGAAATTGCTTGAACTTTTCAAATGTTTCAGACTTGTGCTTCATCAAGTAGACATAACCATATCTACTTAAGTCGTCAGTGAAGGTGAGGAAATAACGATATCCGCCGCGTGCCTCCACGCTCATTGGACCACACACATCGGTATGTATGATTTCCAACAAGTCACTTGCACGCTCCATTGTTCCGGAGAACGGAGTCTTAGTCATCTTGCCCATGAGGCATGGTTCGCACGTGTCAAGTGAATCAAAGTCAAGTGACTCTAAAAGCCCATCAGCATGGAGTTTCTTCATGCGCTTTACACCAATATGACCCAAGCGGCAGTGCCACAAAAATATGGCGCTATCATTGTTTACTCTAACTCTTTTGGTCTCAATGTTATGTATATGTGGATCGCTATCAAGATTCAATATGAACAATCCTCTCACATTCGGTGCATGACCATAAAAGATGTTACTCATAGAAATAGAACAACCATTATTCTCAGACTTAAAAGAGTAACCGTCTCGCAATAAACAAGATCCAGATATAATGTTCATGCTCAACGCAGGCACTAAATAACAATGATTTAAGTTCATCACTAATCTCGATGGTAGCTGAAGTGACACTGTGCCGACGGCGATTGCATCAACCTTGGAACCATTTCCTACGCGCATCGTCACTTCGTCTTTCGCCAGCCTTCGTCTATTCCGCAGTTCCTGTTTTGAGTTGCAAATGTGAGCAACAGAACCGGTATCGAATACCCAGGCACTACTACGAGAGCCGGTTAAGTACACATCAATAACATGTATATCAAATATACCTGATTTTTCTTTGCCCGCCTTCTTATCTGCCAGATACTTGGGGCAATTGCGCTTCCAGTGACCCATACCCTTGCAATAGAAGCACTCTGTTTCAGGCTTAGGTCCAGCCTTGGGTTTCTTCGGCGGATTGGCAACAGGCTTGCCGCTCTTCTTCGAATTGCCCTTCTTGCCTTTGCCGTTTCTCTTGAAACTAGTGGTCTTGCTCACCATCAACACTTGATGCTCTTTATGGAGTTCAGACTCTGCGACTTTCAGCATCGCAAACAACTCGCCGGGAGACTTGTTCATCCCTTGCATGTTGTAGTTCAACACAAAGCCTTTATAGCTTGGCGGCAGTGATTGAAGGATTCTGTCAGTGATAGCTTCTTGCGGGAGTTCAATCCCCAGTTCAGCTAGACGGTTTGAGTACCCAGACATTTTGAGCACATGTTCACTGACAGACGAGTTTTCCTCCATCTTGCAAGCATAGAATTTATCGGAGGTCTCATACCTCTCGATCCGGGCGTTCTTCTGAAAGATAAACTTCAACTCCTGGAACATCTCAAATGCTCCATGACGCTCAAAGCGACGTTGAAGTCCCGGTTCTAAGCCATACAAGACTGCACATTGAACTATTGAGTAGTCCTCCTTACGCGCTAACCAAGCGTTCTTAACATCCTGATCAGCCGTAGCGGGTGGTTCATCTCCTAGCGCAGCATTAAGGACATAATCCTTCTTCCCAGCTTGTAAGATTAGCTTAAGATTACGAGCCCAGTCTACAAAGTTGCTTCCATCATCTTTCAACTTAGCTTTCTCTAGGAACGTATTAAAATTCAGGATGACACTTGCGTGAGCCATGATCTACAACACAAATATATTCAAAGTGGACTTAGACTGTGTTCAAGATAATTAGAGTTCAACTTAATCAAATTATATGCTAAACTCCCACTCAAAAAGTACATCTCTCTAGTCATTTGAGTGGTTCATGATCCACTTACACTATCCCAAGTCCGATCATCACGTGAGTTGAGTATAGTTTCAGTGGTAAGCATCCCTATGCTAATCATATCAACTATATGATTCATGATCGACCTTTCGGTCTCATGTGTTCCGAGGCCATGTCTGCACATGCTAGGCTCGTCAAGCTTAACCCGAGTGTTCCGCGTGCGCAACTGTTTTGCACCCGTTGTATGTGAACGTTGAGTCTATCACACCCGATCATCACGTGGTGTCTCGAAACGACGAACTATAGCAACGGTGCACAGTCGGGGAGAACACAATTTCGTCTTGAAATTTTAGTGAGAGATCACCTCATAATGCTACCGTCGTTCTAAGCAAAATAAGGTGCATAAAAGGATTAACATCACATGCAATTCATAAGTGACATGATATGGCCATCATCACGTGCTTCTTGATCTCCATCACCAAAGCACCGGCACGATCTTCTTGTCACCAGCGCCACACCATGATCATACATCAACGTGTTGCCATCGGGGTTGTCGTGCTACTTATGCTATTACTACTAAAGCTACATCCTAGCAAAATAGTAAACGCATCTGCAAGCACAAACGTTAGTATAAAGACAACCCTATGGCTCCTGCCGGTTGCCGTACCATCGACGTGCAAGTCGATATTTCTATTACAACATGATCATCTCATACATCCAATATATCACATCACATCATTGGCCATATCACATCACAATCATACCCTGCAAAAACAAGTTAGACGTCCTCTAATTTTGTTGTTGCATGTTTTACGTGGTGACCAAGGGTATCTAGTAGGATCGCATCTTACTTACGCAAACACCACAACGGAGATATATGAGTTGCTATTTAACCTCATCCAAGGACCTCCTCGGTCAAATCCTATTCAACTAAAGTTGGAGAAACCGTCACTTGCCAGTCATCTTTGAGCAAAGGGGGTTACTCGTAACGATGAAACCAGTCTCTCGTAAGCGTACGAGTAATGTCGGTCCAAGCCGCTTCAATCCAACAATACCGCGGAATCAAGAAAAGACTAAGGAGGGCAGCAAAACGCACATCACCGCCCAGAAAAACTTTTTTGTTCTACTCGAGAAGACATCTACGCATGAACCTAGCTCATGATGCCACTGTTGGGGAACGTCGCATGGGAAACAAAAAAATTTCCTACGCGCACGAAGACCTATCATGGTGATGTCCATCTACGAGAGGGGATGAGTGATCTACGTACCCTTGTAGACCGTACAGCAGAAGCGTTAGAGAACGCGGTTGATGTAGTGGAATGTCCTCACGTCCCTCGATCCGCCCCGCGAACAATCCCGCGATCAGTCCCACGATCTAGTACCGAACGGACGGCACCTCCGCGTTCAGCACACGTACAACTCGACGATGATCTCGGCCTTCTTGATCCAGCAAGAGAGACGGAGAGGTAGAAGAGTTCTCCGACAGCGTGACGGCGCTCCGGAGGTTGGTGATGATCTTGTCTCAGCAGGGCTCCGCCCGAGCTCCGCAGAAACGCGATCTAGAGGAAAAACTATGGAGGTATGTGGTCGGGCAGCCGTGAGAAAGTCGTCTCAAATCAGCCCTAATTGCTCCATATATATAGGAGGAGGGAGGGGGACCTTGCCTTGGGGTCCAAGGGACCCTCAAGGGGTCGGCCGAGCCAAGGGGGGGAGGACTCCCCCCAAACTGAGTTGGACTTGGTTTGGTGGGAGGAGTCCCCCTCCCTTCCCACTTCCTCCCTCCTTTTTTTTCTTTTCCTTTGATTCTTTGTTCTTGGCGCATAGGCCCCCTTGGGGCTGTCCCACCAGCCCACTAAGGGCTGGTGTGTCTCCCCAAAGCCTATGGGCTTCCCCGGGGTGGGTTGCCCCCCCCGGTGAACTCCCGGAACCCATTCGTCATTCCCGGTACATTCCCGGTAACTCCGAAAACCTTCCGGTAATCAAATGAGGTCATCCTATATACCAATCTTCGTTTTCGGACCATTCCGGAAACCCTCGTGACGTCCGTGATCTCATCCGGGACTCCGAACAACATTCGGTAACCAACCATATAACTCAAATACGCATAAAACAACGTCGAACCTTAAGTGTGCAGACCCTGCGGGTTCGAGAACTATGTAGACATGACCCGAGAGACTCCTCGGTCAATATCCAATAGCGGGACCTGGATGCCCATATTGGATCCTACATATTCTACGAAGATCTTATCGTTTGAACCTCAGTGCCAAGGATTCGTATAATCCCGTATGTCATTCCCTTTGTCCTTCGGTATGTTACTTGCCCGAGATTCGATCGTCAGTATCCGCATACCTATTTCAATCTCGTTTACCGGCAAGTCTCTTTACTCGTTCCGTAATACAAGATCCCGCAACTTACACTAAGTTACTTTGCTTGCAAGGCTTGTGTGTGATGTTGTATTACCGAGTGGGCCCCGAGATACCTCTCCGTCACACGGAGTGACAAATCCCAGTCTTGATCCATACTAACTCAACTAACACCTTCGGAGATACCTGTAGAGCATCTTTATAGTCACCCAGTTACGTTGTGACGTTTGATACACACAAAGCATTCCTCCGGTGTCAGTGAGTTATATGATCTCATGGTCATAGGAATAAATACTTGACACACAGAAAACAGTAGCAACAAAATGACACAATCAACATGCTACGTCTATTAGTTTGGGTCTAGTCCATCACGTGATTCTCCCAATGACGTGATCCAGTTATCAAGCAACAACACCTTGTTCATAATCAGAAGACACTGACTATCATCGATCAACTGGCTAGCCAACTAGAGGCATGCTAGGGACGGTGTTTTGTCTATGTATCCACACATGTAAATGAGTCTTCATTCAATACAATTATAGCATGGATAATAAACTATTATCTTGATACAGGAATTATAATAATAACTATATATTTATTATTGCCTCTAGGGCATAATTCCAACAGTTGCGCGTCGCGCAACGCCATCTCCTCCTGCCTATAAATACAACCAGGCGTACATGCAGAAAGAGGAGGAGGATCGATCCATCAACCATCCATGCACACAGCCATACATCCATCACGTAGAATTACATCCATCTACTCCATAGATTCATTCAACTATCCACGCACACATCCATTCAACCATCCATCACGTAAAATACATCCATCTACTCCAGACATCCATCCATCACATAATCCATCCATCGCTTACAACATCCATCCACGCACCAGACATCCCATTCATCACGAAGCCATTCATCGTTTACAACATCCATCCACCAAGCAGCCATACATCGATCCACCATGCACAAAGCACATACATCCAGGAACAACCGAAAGTCGACGTCCGGCAGGAGCACCCGACGCCCGGTCGCACGGAACGCCGACCAATCGAAGGACGAGGGACGCCTGTATCTACGCCGGCGTACACGGAGAGTAGGAGGCTGGCGTCCATCCATCCTCACGCGGGAAACTTCGGCGGCACCAGCGACATGAACAGCAAGCTGATGTTCCTGAACGGTAAAATCATGATCTAATCTCTCGCATGGACTTTATATTGCATGCATGCACAGCCCGATGGTGGCGCGGGGGAGCTCGAGGGACGCCGCTGATGTCCACTTCGTCAATACGGTGCCGCGGAGCTGGCCGGTACAACGCCCATGGCTTTCCTGGTCAAGCCGGCGCCATGAAAGACAGTGGAGTGCGGGTCGTCATCACCACGTCTACTTCATCATGATGGGGTCGCGGAAGAGAGCGACATCAAGAACGCCACGACGCATGCAGCCCATCGCCGAAGCCGTCGAGCCGGCGCCATGAAGGACAGTGGAGCGGAGGTCATCATCACCACTCTGCGTCTACTTCGTCAAGCCGGAGCTGCGGAAGACGCCGACAGGAGCACGCCACGACGCCGCCCACCGTCGATGTCGTCAAGTCAGGAGCCGCGGAAGACGATGACATGGAGTACGCCACGACGCCACCCACCGTCGATGTCGTGACGGCGACATGGAGCATGCCACGACGCCGCCCACCGTCGATGTCGTCAAGCCGGAGCCGCGGAAGACGACGACATGGAGCACGCCACGACGCCGCCCACCGTCGATGTCGTCAAGCCGGAGCCGCGGAAGACGACGACAGGGAGCACGCCACGACGCCGCCCACCGTCGATGTCGTCAAGCCGGAGCCGCGGAAGACGACGACACAGAGCACGCCACGACGCCGCCCACCGTCGATGTCGTCAAGCCGGAGCCGCGGAAGACGACGACACAGAGCACGCCACGACGCCGCCCACCGTCGATGTCGTCAAGCCGGAGCCGCGGAAGACGACGACACAGAGCACGCCACGACGCTGCCCATCGTCGAGGTCGTCAAGCCGGGGCCGCGGAAGACGACGACATGGAGCACGCCACGACACCATCCACCATCGATGTCGCCGAGAAGGACGACACAGAACTCGCCACCACACTTCTGGCTTTTACTCCATTACACAGATCGCGAAGCCGAACTCCGCTAACTCCCTCACATGCTCGCTCTTTGTTGCCGGTGGCTCCTCAAGATGGTCGAGATGAAGGCGGAGTCCCTCGCCGCCACATCCATTACATGACGGGAAGGTGCCCTCGTGTACCGTCGCCATTGTGGACGTACGCGTCTCACATGTGCCTATGCATGGGCCATGCACGTACATCCTTCGCTGCCGTGCACTCGGTGTCCGGTCAGGACAAGGCGTCGGCCACACCGACCATGCTGATATGAGCAACGCGACGGTCTTACACCAACGCCGATCTTCATCGACAATTACTCCCGCGAGGCCTAGCTCCTTGCATGCCCCAACGAGGCTTCCAATCGTCAGGCAGTCCAAGCCGAGCGCTCTCCATGCTACTCCGCGATCGACGCTTCCGCCAAGACCGACGAGGCACGAAGGCGAGGGCGGGCGTGGCCACCATAAAGGCCACACCACTTGCGGCGCGTGTACCGACGAGACACGGGCTCTGTCACTGCCCCGCCACACACACCATCAACCTCATCATGCATCCATGGAGAACACGAAGCGAATACGACGATGACGACCACATAGCTCAATCGGAGGTATCCCGTGGAGCAACCCGCGGGAGTAATTAACCGGGAGCCTTTCGAGGCCTCGGGAACCAGGAGATCACACAATCGCCATAGTCAGCTTGGCCGCGCCAGCAGGCCACGGAGCGCCCCTTTCTATATGGGAACCTGTAATTTTGTTTCTCCGATGAGATTAATGAAATACTCGTTTCCGTACACCTTTCGTGTACTACTGTACACTGGCACGCCCGCACATTTACTTTGTCTTTACCCGGCACAAGAGAGAAATACGCTCCCCTTTTCCTTCTCCCGGAGTCTCGCCACGATATTTTTCTCGTGTTAAACAGTATTGCACTAACACTAGCACCCACGTCACATAAACCATGATAACAATGATCTCCTATCTTAACAGAAACAACAGGCGTGCCAACAACAGGCCTATGTTTGTCTCTAGCGTGTGGTTTAGCAATTCTAGCAGCATCTTCACAGAAGTGAATATTATGGCCATCAACATTGTCGGACGGGAGATCTTTGATAATAGCAATGCTAGGTTCAACTCTAATTTGCTCAGGGGGTGTAGGTGTTCTAATGTAGCTTCTACGTATCACATTTGAAGCTTTAGAATGATCCTTTATCCTAACAGGGAAAGGTGGTTTCTCAATGTAAGCACTAGGAACAATAGGATCATTATAGGCAATGACTTTCTCTTCAACTCGATTGGGTTTAACTACATTGACTTCTAAGGGAGGATGATATTTAAACCACTTCTCTTTGGGGAGATCAATATGAGTAGCAAATGATTCACACAATGAAGCTACTATCTTAGAGTCAAGTCCATACTTAGCGCTAAAATCACAAAAAGTATTCGTTTCAACAAAGGATTTAACGCAATCAAACTTGAAATTCATACCTGACTCCTTACCTTCATCAAGCTCCCAATCTTCAGAGTTGCGTTTAATTCTTTACAATAAATTCCATCTGAAGTCAATATCTCTCTTCATAAAAGAACCGGTACAAGAAGTGTCAAGCATGGTGCGATCATCATGAGAAAGCCGAGCATAGAAGTTCTGAATGATAATTTCTCTCGAGAGCTCATGGTTGGGGCATGAATATAACATTGATTTAAGCCTCCCCCAAGCTTGAGAAATGCTTTCTCTGTCACGAGGCCAAAAATTATAAATATAATTCCGATCACGATGTACTAAATGCATAGGATAAAACTTTTGATGAAATTCCAATTTCAACCGATTGTAGTTCCATGATCCAGTATCATCATATAGCCTATACCATGTCAATGCCTTATCCCTCAAAGATAAGGGAAATACCTTCTTCTTGACCTCATCCTTGGGCAAACCTGCGAGCTTAAATAAACCACAAACTTCATCTACATAGATTAGATGCAAGTCTGGATGTGATGTTCCATCTCCTGTAAAAGGATTAGCCAGCAGTTTCTCAAGCATACCCGAAGGAAATTCATAGCAAATAATTTTAGTAGGTGCAGCAGGTTGAGGAGCAACTCTTTGTGCTTCCGTTCGAGGTAAAGATACCCCGAACATGCCCCTCAAAGGATTAGTTTCCATAGTGACAAGTGACAATAAATTTCAGCACACTATATAAATGTTTCCTTACCAAATTACACTTACCAAAGGCGCTTCATTCCCCGGCAACGGCGCCAGAAAAGAGTCTTGATGACCCACAAGTATAGGGGATATATCGTAGTCCTTTCGATAAGTAAGAGTGTCGAACCCAACGAGGAGCAGAAGGATCTGACAAGTGGTTTTCAACAAGGTAATATCTGCAAGCACTAAAATTATCGGTAACTAGTAGTTGTGTGGTGAGATGATTCGTAACAAGTAGCAAGTAACAAAAGTAACAACGGTGCAGCAAAGTGGCCCAATCCCTTTTGTAGCAAGGGACAAGCCTGGACAAAGTCTTATAGGAGGTAAAACACTCCCGAGGACACATGGGAAATTCTGTCAAGCTAGTTTTCATCATGTTCATATGATTCACGTTCGTTACTTTGATAGTTTGATATGTGGGTGGACCGATGCTTGGGTACTGCCCTTACTTGGACAAGTATCCCACTTATGATTAACCCCTCTCGCAAGCATCCACAACTACGAAAGAAGAATTAAGGCAAAGTCTAACCACAACATTAAACTAATGGATCCAAATCAGCCCTTTACGAAGCAACGCATAAACTAGGGTTTAAGCTTCTGTCACTCTAGCAACCCATCATCTACTTACTACTTTCCAATGCCTTCCTCTAGGCCCAAATAATGGTGAAGTGTTATGTAGTCGACGTTCACATAACACCACTAGAGGAAAAACAACATACAACACATCAAAATATCGAACGAATACCAAATTCACATGACTACTTATAGCATGACTTATCCCATGTCCTCAGGAACAAAAGTAACTACTCACAAAGCATAATCATATTCATGACCAGAGAGGTGATGAGTAGCATCAAAGATCTGAACATAAACTCTTCCACCAAGTAATCCAACTAGCGTCAACTACAAAGAGTAATTAACACTACTAGCAACCTTACAAGTACCAATCGGAGTCGCGAGATGGAGATTGGTTACAAGAGATGAACTAGGGTTTGGAGATGAGATGGTGCTGATGAAGATGTTGATGGTGATGAGTCCCCTCCGATGAGAGGAGTGTTGGTGATGACGATGGCGACGATTTCCTCCTCCGGGAGGGAAGTTTCCCCGGCATGATCGTCCTGCCGGAGCTCTAGATTGGTTCTGCTCAAGTTCCGCCTCGCGGCGGCGACGAATCCTCCGAAAAGCCTCCTCGTGATTTTTCCAGACCGAAACCCTTCTTGTAGCAAAAGGGGGAGCCAGAGGGCCAAGTGGGAGCCCACAAGCCCCCTAGGCGCGGCCAGGGGGGAGGCCGCACCTAGCAGGCTTGTGGCCTCCTGCTGGCGCCTCTCTGGCACTTCTTCGGCCTAGTATTTTTTATAAATCCCAAAAAAATCCACGTTGATTTCACGGCTTTTGGAGTTGTGCAGAATAGGTATCTCAAACTTGCTCCTTTTTCAGGTCAGAATTCAGCTGCCGACATTCTCCCTCTTCATGTAAACCTTGCAAAATAAGAGAGAAAAGACATAAGTGTTGTACCTTGAAGTGTAATAACAGCCCAAAAAGTGATAAATATCAACATGAAAGCATGATGCAAAATGGACGTATCATATGCCCAATTGCTGCTTCAGGTTGGTTTGAGTACTGTACAAACTGCATTTCACATACATGTGATACACCAAGGATAGATCAAGACAACACTTCTTGACATTAACATAGTTCTCATACATAGGTGGCATTACATTTCATATCTAGTAAAAGAGGCACATACTGTTGCCAGTAAGCTTAGTTCACGGAATAGCCGACCACCAAGTTCACTAATCTAACATATATAATACTAACAAATACATAGCCTGATATTCACAAGTTCAGAACTAGCCACTCCTCGACTTTGCCCAGGACATGGCTGTTTATGTGCACCCACATCAGGTCGATGCCCAACTCTCGACGGTAGGCAGCAGTAGGCTGGACCAAAAGCTCGTAGTTCGCGAGCTTAACGAGCGCTCGATAGTTGGGTTCGTTAAGCTCGTGGCTCGCTTCTTAATGCACAAAGCCAATCATCGATTTCAGCTTGTTAAGCTTAACGAGCTTAATGAAGAGCTAACGAATTTCATCTTACAAGACAAAATTTACGTAGCACCTCATCGCATCTATTCAATATAATCTATATAGGAAGAACAAACTAGTGAATTTCCTTTGTAGGCACCATCTTTTTTTCTTGAAAACCACATCTTGACACTTACCATATAGACGGTCACACATCAAAATCTGTTAACGAGCACTCGCGAGTGCTCACGAGCTTAACGAGTTTCAAACGAGCAGAGCCGAGCAGGTTTTTATGGTCGTTAATCTTAACAAGCTTAACGAGTCGAGCCTTAATGAGCACGAGCTTAACGAGCCGATTATCTCGTTAATCCACCCCTAGGCAGCAGGATGACCACCACGGACGGCAGAGCACCCACCACTGGTCGATGGCGGCTAAAAGTATGGTCGGCGTCACCGCATCGCTGTCATATCTTCGACTGCCGTCGCCATCAGCACGCACCGACGTTATCATGCCTCGAGCGCATCCGCGGCGGACGTGCGCGCGAGGCACATAGCTGCAAGCTCCGGCTCGAGACACCGGCGGCGACCACACGAGCGGAGCCAATGACACCCTCGCTATTGATGGAGAACTCGCTGTCGTTGCCCATGCTGAGGAAAAGCGGGGATTAGAGTTAGGGATTTGGGGAGGGAATATGTGTCACGAACCAGTTAATTGGCTGGACCTGGGCCCTATACTGATGTGGCAGGTGTGGCGTACACCACATGTACGCGTTGTCGTAGCACAGGACCGGTTTGCCAAGATTAAGGATTGTACTCAACCCGTATTTATAAGTTTCAGGATTGTATTCAATCAGTTTGTGAGTTTGAAAACCATTGTAAACATGGGGAACAATTTAAAGGACTAAAGATGCATTTTACTCGTTGAGTATCCGCTTGATCTGGTTTTACTTTGCGGCACTGCTTGTAGAAGCCTCGATGCTTGCTTTGCGATTCGGTATGGATCATCCTGTTGATCCACGTCAGCGATCCGAGGCACTGAGTCGTCCACCAATCAGCGCCCACCTCTCCCCCCTATAAAATCCAGCCCCACCCCGCTCCATTCCACACAGACCATCTCAGTCCCCACTTTCCCTTCCAGCAAACTCACACAACCCACCACCGAATCTCCCAACCCCACTCGAAGCAGCCGCAGCCATGGCCCCCAAGGCAGACAAGAAGCCGGCCGCCGAGAACAAGGTCGAGAAGGCGGCGGAGAAGACCCCCGCGGGCAAGAAGCCCAAGGCCGAGAAGCGGCTGCCGGCGGGGAAGACGGCGTCCAAGGAGGCCGGCGGCGAGGCGAAGACCAGGGGCCGGAAGAAGGGCAGCAAGGCCAAGAAGAGCGTGGAGACTTACAAGATCTACATCTTCAAGGTGCTCAAGCAGGTTCATCCCGACATCGGCATCTCCTCCAAGGCCATGTCCATCATGAACTCCTTCATCAACGACATCTTCGAGAAGCTCGCCGGGGAGTCGGCCAAGCTCGCCCGCTACAACAAGAAGCCCACCATCACCTCCAGGGAGATCCAGACCTCCGTCCGCCTCGTCCTCCCCGGCGAGCTCGCCAAGCACGCCGTCTCCGAGGGCACCAAGGCAGTCACCAAGTTCACCTCCTCCTAGACTGCCGATGCGTCCGTCGCCTGAAGTAGCAGATGCGGTTGTCTGCCGTTGTCTCCTCTTAGTGGTTGCTGACCTGGTTATCTATCTGCCACTGCCAGTAGAAGTAGTAGTAGTTGTTGTCTGAATGCTGTATGGTTGCCAACACTTTGTTGGCTCGTTCGTTGTATGAGCTGAAGCTGCCGATCTATCTTAATGTTTATGTTGCAAGCAGTACTATTACTGAATTTCATGGGAATTGCTGAATGCTTGCTGAAGACTCGTAAAACCGAGATTGAGAAATGAGGATACCTTTGTGTATCAGTGATTTGAGTTTTTTTCTGAGGGTAGTGATTTGAGTTTTACTAGGTGCTTGAGCTAATCTCTACCATGTTTGTGTTTTCATATCGTAGCAACACAAGTTTCCTGATCCTCCACCAGTATGTTCCGTTTCTGCATTAGGTGCAGAACCCATTGTCGCTCAGTCGGTTGGTCTGAATTTCTTGCTGCCACTGAGGGAGTGTGAGGGTGCTGATCTTTATTAAGGTGGCAAGATAAGAACAACCGAACTGTTTGCGTTGCCATGGTCCTGTTCTTGTATTTGGTAGTACTCAAGTACTCTGAAATAAGTATACCAGCAGCAGAAGCAGCAGCTCGTCTCGAGCAGCATCTTGGTGTTACTCTGAAAACGTCGAATGAGAAAAATGAAATGTGAGTTGCTGTCCATTTCGTACTATACCAAACAAGATGAGGCTCTAAAGCGATACTGTCAACTAAAGAAACCTTACATGCCTTCTATGCACATTTGTTGTAGCTTCGGACTGCCTCTGTAGTTGGATGCCGGCGGGTGTTCTGACCATGCTATCCCATCGTAAGAATTGTGCTGGAATTACAGTATTACAATCAGAGTGTTCTTGGATTCAGATTCCTTTGACACGAAATTCTTGGGCAGCTGCAACTATAGAGTTCGTGGATTCAAATCTTGTCTCAACCTGATACAAATCACAATGCACATGAAAAGTTCATACACAATATTTTACATTACGAAATATATCTGCTTTCTTTGTTATCCATGGAATATAATTATTTTTCAGCTGGCAGTTTTGTAAATACCAGTTAACAGAGAATTACCAAAACCTGAGTTTCTTCAGATTCGATAAAAAATCCTACTCTAGTCACTAAAAAACTGAAGCGATGCAGATGACAGAACTCAAATCCTCGCATCAAAGAGTACTCACATTGTCACTAACGCAGAAGCATGTAATCAACTCTGTAGTAGCGAGCTGAGGCTGTCACATTGCATAGGAAGAACTCGTTGTCACTAACACAGAAGCAAACAATCCACCAAGGGTAGTGGCAGGCCGAGGCAGACATCACATCGAACAGGATGAATTCATTCAGATTAACATTATCTGATAACATGATTCGATAAATCAACCACAACTGAAAGGTGTTGCAGAGAGTTTCAGGGGTAGAAGCAACGCATGCAACTGTTACCAATAAAACCCTCAAATAATATCCAGATCATATACAACCCAAAGATCAATCAAATAGTTTGTCAGGTTTGAACGGTTGTTGAATCAAGCATACACAGCTGCCACCCATTCGCTCCAGCATAGTCTACATCAAGTTTACCAACTAGTCATCGTCGTCAAGGACGTTGCGACGCCTCTGAATCTGTTAAACATACCAGAGTTAGCATGAAAGGCAAAAGGGGATAAAGGAGATTGCATCTTTGTAGAATCGTTTTTAGATGTCTTGCCATCTGCTGCACTGCAAGGACCACAAATGCAGAGAACTTTGCACCCCAGATAAGATCAGATTTAAATGAAGCTAGCCTAAGCAAGTGTGTTGTGTTAAGAACCGATACAAGCTACCACACATGTACAGATGTACATACCGTCACTTTGGTTTGTTTGCTTGTGTGTGTGTTGATTTGCTCCAGAAGTGAGATAAGCCTTTCTTCAGAAACCTACAGATCAGAAAATGCAACATTGTTACAAGCAAGTTCTACCAAATTTATTGCCGTACAAAGAAAAAGAGGAATGTACCACGGATCTATCATGGTATTACCTTTTCAGATATTCCACCAGTTTGTGCAGCTCTCAGCAGAACATCCTCCACTCCTCTTGCTTTATCAGGCTTGACCAAAGCTATGCGGGAGACTGCCAATTTTACAGAGTGCAGATGTATCAAATTACATTTTCTGCTGCAATTATGCCACTTTAAAGAGCAGACTCATAGTTATTTCACAGCCTAAAGTCATCGTTAATTAGAACATTTACTACCAAAAAGGAAACTACTTGCAGAACTGCAGCAACTTTTCTGAAACACCTAAAGGTTTTCATATTCTGTAGTGTTACAATGTAAAGTGATCTAACTTGTCATTTGTTAAGAAAAGTAAGTGCTCTGGCTCAAATTATTTGTCTGCAAGCAAAAAAACAACCATTGCATGCAACCGAAATGGCATTAACAGAGAGAACTTACGCCTCTCTCTAGCTTCAGAAGACAGTATCTGAGCAAGCATCATCTGCCGGCGTTCCTCAGCTTCCCTGTTGAGTGTGAAATACAAAGTGAGCTCAGTGTCTCCTAAAGCTTCACATGACATAGCTTAAGATAGATGATAATATAATCATGGGAATATTGAGGACAAAAAAACCATACTGCTTTGCTTCCTCCTGGGCCTTTTGTTGCCCTGCATTTTGTTGGCTTGGCTATAATTACAAAATTAACCATTACGTTCCAGTCAATAAATCAAGAAAATTACGAATTTCCAGTACAGATTCAACTTTCATCATGCAGTTCGGTAGCTTACCGCACCACGCTGTCCCATTATCTCTTGCATTCGCCTCTGCCTGATGGCCTCCAACTCTGGGTCATGGTCAGCCTACCAAAAAGAACCTCGGTTTCATCAGATGGTATGTAGTAGACCAATATAACAATACTAGCATGGATAGAGTTAAGGGCTTTTTTTAGAGCGCGAACTCGGAACTTCACAAGATTAACGTTTTCTGCCGTCTTGCCTAAAACATTTTCCTTCCTATTGTACTGACAATAATATTGTGAAGAAAACATTTGATATGCTTTATATACAATAAATTGTCAATCTGAAGTGAAAGCTCACATGATATCTAAACCTTTCAACAGTACTCCCTCCATAAACTAATATAAGAGCATTTAGAACACTATTTTAGTAATCTAAACACTCTTATATTAGTTTACAGAGAGAGTACATACACTTCTTCTGAAAGCAGTAAAACTGAAGAGCTGATTCCCATGAAGGAATGAATGAGCGTGCATCATCAGATGAAGCGCCACAAATGCAAGCCATAAAAGTCATGTTAACACAAAATAACACTGCTGGCCTCAGAATGACGCAATACATTTTATAGGCTAGCCAATTGGATTCCAGGAACAAAAAGCAATTCGAAGTTGTGCCGTAACCATCAATTGGCCGCTTTCCCTTCTTCACTTGCTTTGTATAACTACATGCCAACAGGCAAATCAGCGGGTCCATCTAAGATAAGTCAGAGCTAGTCGGCGACGAAAAACTCGTCAAGAGATCAAGTCACTCTGCTCCAGTGCCTAAATTAGCACGTCGAGAAACTCTTCCGTGCTCCTTACTTCGCTTCCTAATCGAAGTAGCAAGCAAAATCACAGGAGCTCGGAAATATCCACCGCTCTGTCTATACTACGACATCGGCCACCGGCCACGAGACCGAAGCAATCGCACCAGGTCAACACGGGAAGACGCATCACACGAGGCCAACCAGTCAACAACCCATAGATCGCCAAAAACACCGAAGAACCAACCCTAAGATTTAAGCGCGCGCGCTACAGGCCGAGATCGCCACACAGCCAACGAATTACAGGAAACGAACCGCGGATCTTACCATCGTGCCCCTGCGCAGGGCGGGGATCGCCTCGTGGCCGTCCTCGCCGCAGCGCAATGGATCCGGCGGCGACGGGGTTGGGTGGGGAGGGGAGTGGCCGAGTGGGGAGATGGAATCCAGCCGAGCCGTCCTCCTCTGCTTTTCCCCCGTGGACGCGACGCAACCCTGGCTAGGCTTTCCAATGCGTCGCCCCACATCAGCCGTCCGATCGGGGACGGCATTTCCCGACCGTCGGATCGGAACATTGGGGATCGGGCATGAGCCCATGATATATTCGCGGAGGCCCAGGCAGGCAGAGGCGGCTCCCCCTTTCGAAATCTCCTTTGCCATCCCCCATCCAGCGCAGCGGCACACGCGGCGCGACCTAGAGAGAGAGAGAGAGAAAGAGAGAGAGAGAGGAAAAGGGTTTCGAGATGGAGAACGGCGACGAGACCTTCGCGTCCCCGACGGCGGCCGCCGCGGAGTTCGACCTCGGCTTCGGCCCCGCGCTCACCAACGGCGGGGGCCACGCCAAGGCCTACGACCCGGAGGAGATGGACGCGCTCCGCGCGGCCAAGCACGGCCTGGAGGAGAAGCTGGCCGAGGTGCGCCACGAGAACGGCTTCCTCTCCGCCGAGGCCGCCCGCCTCGAGGCGCTCGTGGCCGGGGCCCGCGAGGACATCGCCGCCGCCGACCGCGCCGCCGCCAAGGCCGAGGGCGAGGCCGCGGGGCTCCGCGCCGAGGTCAAGCGCCTCCAGGGCCTCCTCGCCGCCTTCGACAGCTCCGACCGCGCCGCCGACGGCCCCCGGGGCGCCGGCGGGGACCTGGCCACCGCTCACCAGGAGAAGCTCGCCCTCGAGGAGGAGATCAAGGCCCTCAAGGCCGCCGCCGCCGCCGCAGCATCAGACAAGGAGGGGAAGGAGGAGGAGGCTGCCCCCTCGGCCAAGGAAGGGCTGGTGGCTCCGCACGGGACGGTGGCAGCCGCCGCCGCCGCTGGAGCCGCCGCCACCGCAGCCATCGCGGTGGTTCTCCTCAACCTCAAGAGGTAATCTGGTGCGCTCCGAGACGAGGCGCTGCAAGTTTTGCTCTGCTACCATGTATGGGGCTCGTACGAGGCTGGATAAATCCCTTTCTGTCTGTGGCGCTGTTATTACTGGACTGGTAGTGGTATGGATTTACGTTCTGCTGGTTAGTAGCTTGATGAATCTGGAGAGTTTGGGGCTTAATCGCGAGCCCTTATCGTTTATGCACTTTGCCTTGCCATGGTAATAATATGTGAAGACTACGTGAGCCATTTGTAGCCTGCTATTATGCTGCCGCATCTTATTTCTGTTCTTATCACTTCATTGGTTATTTTTCTGCATTCGGCATTCTGGGATCGTTGTGCTGTGGCAGCGGTTATGTGAAACTGCTGTGATTGAAGATACATGAGAACACATGCTGAATGTGAAAACCCGGCTATTGGTTGATCCCTCGTGTTATTCACAACTCCTATGTTGAAATGCCCCAAGCACATGTAGGAATAAACATAGACTAGTTACTGAATTTACCAGTACTGGGATTATCAATGGCAACACTGGCATTGGGTTGGGGGAGGCAAAGTCGAGGCGCGGCAGAATGATCCATTCTGTTCCTTGTGTTCTGTGATTGTTGTGCCGTCAGCAGCTTTTTATGCGACGTGACGAAATTGTTATGATTGGAAATAGTGGATGCTTGCTGAATGTGTGAACCATCTGTTTATTGCTGGGGGCAAATCCATAGCATGGTTTCTCCTATCTAATTCCTGTTAGTATGACTTCACTAGCTATTGTTCTAGTAACTTGTATTCTGTGGTCGATGTGATGTCAGCAGCTTTTATATGATGATGAAATTGTCATGATTGAAAATATTATCCGTAGCCTGTGTTTTCTCCTATCTCTGACCTGACAGTTTCGAGCATATAGCTGCTTGTGCTATAGGTGAGCAAGTAATTTCAGCTGTTCATGGTGTGGTTTGTGACAGTTGTCGCTGATCTTTTCGACTGCCATGTTTTAACGGTAAACCTGAGTAAGATATTGACTGTTTGCATGTTTTGGGTTTTCAAAATTTCTGGGCTGAAATGCTTGCTGTGTGCTGGTGATGCATTGTTGCTTGTCTAGATAGCTGCTGGATTATATTGCTAATTTGATCAGTGTTCCGCGATGAACTTATACCTGGAGTAGTCTGCAGAATTATGGCTTCATGACTGTATGATTTAGAGGAAGTAGAGTATTGACCTATAAATATGTTTGCATCTCCCCTTTATTGCCCCTTTCTTCGTGTTCTGCTCATTGGGCTATGCTTTTTATGCGATGAAATTGTTGTGGTTGGAAATTTATAGGAGGGCTTTCGCTGAGAGTGAGAGAGACCGGCCAGAACCACTTGTAGTGGGAGGCGTCATATATTACACTTGAACACAGTTTACAGATAGGATTTAGAAATCCTTTACATGGAAGTTTCCTACCCCCTCCTATAAGACGTTTTTGTACGTTTTATATTTTGGTACAGAGGGAGTAGCTTTGAAAGCATAGGACATTGAGAAGCACTATGAGCTGAATTACAGCAGTTGAAGGTAGGATTGCTGTTCAAATTCAGCTTCATACCTGGGCGCAGTCGTGAGTCACCCCATTCAAATCTCTGTAATCATGAGGATTTGAAAAGAAAACAGCTATAGATGAGGCCTGATCCTCCATTTGGCCAGGCTTGGATCTGATGTCCATGTTGGCTGCTGGCAATTTTTGCTGCGAAGAGGAGGGCCCAGGGTTTGATTAAATTCAGCTTCATACTATGCTGTGGCCTGGCCAGAGAGATGAGCAGATGAGTTCTGGAGCCACCATCATCAAGCTGGAGAAGAACTCCAAGCCCTTGTTCTGTTGGGGCCTACAGAGTTGGTTCTGTAGTGGTTTTTCCATGCGACAACCTGGAGTGTTGAAATCAGTTTTAGTTGAGGGGCCCCAAAATTGCTGCCTGTCTTAGTTTGACCCTGTATATTCAGTTGGTCCCGATCGTTAAATTTCAATAGTTTTGATGTTGGAAACGAAAATCTATAAAGAATAGAGTTTGGGCAGTTAAATCCTTGTGTTTCAGAAATATCCATTGTTTGTACGTACCTGAATTACGTTATAACTTCTGAAGTTTTTTTTGTGGGGATACTTTCTTGACTTCTTTTCTTAAGATAACTTCTTGAGTTGTTGCTTAAGTTTGTCCTTGGTTGAAAACTTGTGAAGATTTTTTTTTTGAGGTGAAGTTGTGAAGAAAGTTAAAACCAAGAAATGGCATTATTATCTTCATTCGTGAACTACGCAACTAAGAGCAAGTACAATACTCCCTCCGTCCATGAATAAGTATATATTTGGTTTTAAAATTTGTTCATAAAAAAGTGTACATCTATCTTTTCAATGCACTATAAAGTAGAGAAAAATGTTTCTCTCTCATCACACGGTAATCAAGACCAATAATATTCAACACGTGGTCTCCTTACTTTCTATATGCACTTAGCTCATTGGGTGTGAAGTAATTAAAGATGGAAGAGATGATAACTTGCATCTTTTCAATGCATTTTTTACTTCACTCTATAATTTCTCCTAAAATTTCTATATGTACACTTATTCGCGGACGGAGGGAGTAAGGTACAGTCAGCGGGCCGTAAGGATTAAAATACTATATTTTTGTTGAGTTGGACGAGAGAAAAGAAGAAAGAGAAGGAAAGCGGACTCTTCGTAAAGAGCTAGCTCTAGCACGTGTTTCTAGGTGCTTTGTGAAAATGAAAGGTGGACCATATATGACAAATATAGTACTTTTTTATAGCTAACTATTGTACAAGTTATCTATAAGATGGGTTATAAGATGACTTATAGCCAGCAGTTGCCTATACTATTAGAGCAAGGATAATAGTAGAGCCGGCAGGCTGCCGGCTGTAAGCTCGTGTCATGTCACCTATAGCCCATTTTATAGCTAACACATACAATAGTTGGTTAGAAGAGTGTATTACTTATTTATTATATGGCTCACTTTTCATTCTCACAAAGTGACTAGGAGCACGTGCTAGAGTTGACTCTTAACTAAGAGTCTGCTTACCTTCTCTCTCATCTTCTCTCTCCTTCAACTAAACAAAAATATACTATCTTATTTCTTATAGTCAGCTGATTCAGCTCTATTGTACTTGCTCTTAACCAAAGAAATATACCTCGCTTTATTAGTAGGTATAAATTATGTTTTTTTTTTCTTTATGTGCTATTGACAAATGGAACCCACACGTATGTATGGAGCATGGGTCAAGAATTAACTGGGAGTTAACAGGGATGACGGAAATGTGCTCAAACCATACTAGAAACACAAGTTATAGGACCAATTATGTCATTTCTGAAGTTTGTGTATGAATCTGTACATCAAAGACAAGTTTATATATCAAAAGTGTAATTAACTTCTTTTTTCATTATGGTCGAAGTGCTTGCATTTCCTAATGGACAGTGGGCATGCTAATTAAGCACAGAAAACAACATGAAACGAATGAAAAGATTCAGGGCGACGAGTTTAACTGATAATTTACATATGTTATACGCACAGAAGTTCTAACCTACTCAACCTATATAGTAATAATGAAACAAGTAGTACTAGTACGTACTAGTTGCAATGGACCAACAAATAGTTTTCGAACACTACAGGATCGTGGATCGTATATATTACCTCCGTCTCAACATATTTGTCTTAGATTTGGTTAGATACATACGTATGTATGTAGCAAGAATGTTTGGAGGGAGGGAGTATCAGATTGCCAGGAGAAGAACAATAAGGACCAGTTCTTTTCACCTCATAATTCTTGAGAATCATAATTCTGTGTAACTGCTCGTAGAATCGTGTGGTCACAGAATTGTGTGTCCAGTTCTTTTCTGTAATTTTAGCATGTAATTGTCGTATGATTTGTATGTTGAAATGTCTGAAACACCCCTTAATTGAAATGGAGAAGGGGCGGCGGCGGCGCAGGATGGCGGTCCGGCGGCGCAAGAGTGTGATGGTCGGGCGGGGAGGCGTCGAGATGTGGCGGCCCGGCGGGAAGGAGAGGAGGAGAAGGGGTGGCGGCGGCGTAAGGTGGCGGCCTGTCAACGCAGGAGCAGGGTGGCCGGGTGGGGAGGCGTCGAGATGTGGCGGCCCGGCGGGATGGAGAGGAGGAGAAGGGGCAGTGACGGCGCAGGAGCGGGGTGGCCGGGGGGAGGGGGGAGGCGTCGAGATGTAGCGGCCCGGCGGCACATGTTGGTCGCTCGACGACGCAGGAGCAGGGTGGCCAGGCGGGGAGGCGTCGAGATGTGGCGGCCCGGCGGGATGGAGAGGAGGAGAAGGGGCGGCGGGGGCGCAGGGTGGCGGCCTAACTGCGTAGGACTAGGGTGGCCTGTCTGGGGAGGCGGCAGCACAGGGTGGCGGGGATCTGACGGCTGGCGGCGGCACTGGGGTGGGGGGAACAAAATGGGAGGCTATGTTTTGGCCCTGTTGTGGTCTAGCCTGAGTGGCAATTTGAACGTAATATCATTATTCAATAAGGGTAGAGTTTAAAACGAAAGGTTTTGTTTTAAAGGGCTGGCTAAAATTGCCAGAATTGTCAGGTTTTTACAATTCTAAAATGCATTAGTAATTCTGATAAGAATCAGACTGTAATTTTTCGGGCAGTAATTCTTCAGAATTGAGTCAAAAGAACTGGGTCTAAAGCGCGTCCGTCAGTCGAAGAGCAGTGCGGTGTGGGGACGCATCTTCCTGCACACGAGGTAAATGGTGGCATACGGGATGCCGGTGGCCGTCGCCACTTCCCTGATGTGCCTCCTGGCGCCGGCGCGCTCGAGGGCCATGCAGACGACGGCGGCGGCGAGGGCCTCCGCGTTGTGCCGCACCTCGAGGGCGCCCCCCTCCAGCCTCCGCGCGGCCTCCCACGCCGCCGCGGCCTCCCGGTCCCCCAGCCCGAGCAGCGGCCCGAAGCGGCGCAAGTAGCCGGAGACGGGGACCGCGCCGACACCCGTCGCCTGCCCGGCCTCCTCCTCGCCCAGGCGCTTCCTGATGTGCGCGGTCAGCTTGGCGATCTCCTTCCTCGCCGCCGCGCTGCCGTCCGCCGTCGCCATGGCCAGCTCCCTCAGCGACCGCGGCGAGCCCTCGTTGCGGCACGCGATGGAGAGGCAGGCCGCGTAGAGCCTACCACTGTCCCGGCGGGACCGGCCCTTGGCCCATCCCGGGCCGCGCGGCCACGCCCTGGCCTCCTCCATCTTCCTGAACACCTCCTCGGCCCGATCCCCGACGGCGGCCGCGAGACCGAGCCGCTCCGCCATGCCGGAGATGGACGCGCCGAACCCCTCGGCGCGGGCCCCGTCTCCGCCTGTGCTCGGCCCGATCCCGAGCCTGAGCCCGACGCTGACGCGTGCCATGGGGACGGGCGGCGAGCCTGAGCCTGAGGCCAAGCCCGGCGTCGACGCGCGCCGTGGGGACGGGGACCGTGCGTCGATCGGGAGGAAAGGAATGCCGAGGATGCGATCGCACTCGGTGCACGCGAGGTGGTCGAGGCAGATGCAGCCGACCACCGCCGCCGCCGTGACGCGCCCGCCGTCCGGGTGGGCGGCGCGCGCCGCTGCTACCAAACTGGGTTCCATTGGGTGGGAGTGAGGAGCGTAAAGCGGTGGTTGCCGGCCGCCAGATCCCCTCGTCCTGGGCAGTTCCATTTTGTTACCGTACGACGACCCCTGAATCCCTGATCGTGGCCGCGACAGTGGGCCACATCATCGTTCTGGACTGGTAGGTGAGCATATGAAACTTGATTCAATAAAAGGAAAAATATATGCAAAAACGGCATTATGGAACTTATAAATTTCCCATTATATTTTGAAATGTTTTCCTTCAACCGACCGATCTCATTCATGTTCTGCAACTGGTTCATTGTTTGTGTAGCTAGTCTTTTGTTGTAAATCGATCAAAGCCAAGGACACAATCTATGTTGTAGAAAAGATCTATCAGCACGATCCATGTTGGAAAATAAATCCAACAACACAACACATGTTGCATAAAAATCCCGTAACACGATTCATGTTGCAAAAACAAATCAAGAACACGACCCATTTTGTAAAAAATAAAATCAATACAATCTCGGTTGCAAATGCCTTCATAACACGACATCTGTTATGAAGTATAATTGTCAAATCAGACGACTCAATAGATGGGTGATCTTTCTAAAAGACTCGTGAGGCCGATGCATAGCACTCTCTTTTTTATAAATAAATTGTTTATAGCTCAACTACATGTGAAATAATTACGTCATATCCTTAGTGGAGGTCCTTTTGCCATAGAATTAGAGCACCGAGCACACACGAGTGCCCGACTTGCCGGCCATGGGCGCCGCCGCGACACTACGAAGAAGAGGTTAGAGCATATATAGTCGGATCCCTCATACAAGTTTTAAAGGTTTGAATAGACCATTCGATCAGTGACCGGTCACAAAAGCGCGACCCAACCGGACCTCTTAGACCCGCCTTAAAAGCCCAATTGACTGGCATCCCTCATATCTAGCCCAAATATAGGACGGATATGGAGCGGCTCGGTCACGTCCGGATGCGTGTGCCTGACAAAACCGACCCACCACTGACCCCACCGTTGTCCCATAAAATCCCCACTCCGGGTCCTCGTTTCGAACCCTAGCTAACTCTTTCCCGCTCCGTCCCCTTCTCTCCCTCTTCGAGTCCGATCTCATCGAGTCCAATGTTGAGCTCCGACAACCGCTTTGGGTTCGACGGCTCGGATGTTGACTCCGAGGAGCTGGCCCTCCGCATCGCCTTGGAGCGGTCCAAGGTGGAGACCGACGACATCTCTGGATATGGAGCTCAGCCGTAGCTCCCATGTCAACAGAGCTATGACGCCGGAGCTGGACCCTCCTAGCCCACACGCAACTCCACTAGGACTGCGTAATCCGCCCCGGCCCCGCTGATGACCCACAAGTATAGGGACCAATCGTAGTCCTTTCAATAAGTAAGAGTGTCGAACCCAACGAGGAGCAGAAGGAAATGATAACCAGTTTTCAGCAAGGTATTCTGTGCAAGTGATGTAAGTAACATCGGTAGATAGTTTTGTAGCAAGATAATTTATAACAAGTGAAAAATAACAATTGTAACAAAGGTGCAGCAAGGTAGGCCAGTCCATTTTATAGCAAAGGACAGGCCTGAAAGTACACTTATATAAAGCAAGCGCTCCCGATGACACATGAGAATTTCTATCTAGTCATGTTCATCATATTGAGTTGATTCACGTTTGTTACTTTGATTACTTGATATGTGTGGGTGGACCGACGCTTGCTACTCCTCGCTGATGCCTTGATTTCCTTCCAAGCTTAAAGGATGATGTAGCACAACGTCGACAAGTATTTCCCTCAGTTAAGAAACCAATGTATTAATCCAGTAGGAAGATCCACAAGACTATGTAAGCAACACCTACACACAAATAGAAAATCCTCACAGCCCAACATGTGGAGGGGTTGTCAATCCCTCGTGGGTAAAGTAAGGATAGATTGATAGATGCAAATAAGAGTGATAGCAAATGGAACACAACAATGTTTTTTTTGTAATATAGATCTGAAAAAAAGAGCAAATAAAATAGAAACACAAATAGCAAAGTAGGGATTGCAAATAGATGATGTGAAGTAGACTCGGGGCCGTAGGTTTCACTAGTAGCTTCTTTCGAGAAAATAGCAAACGGTGGGTAGACAAATTACCGTTGGGCAATTGATAGAAGAGAAAATAATTATGACGATATTCAAGACAATGATCATGTATATAGGCATCACGTCCAAGACAAGTAGACCGACTTCTGCGTGCATCTACTTCTATTACTCCACACATTGACCACTATCCACCATGCATCTAGTGTATTGAGTTCATGGAGAAATGAAGTAATGTCTTAAGAATGATGACATGATGTAGACAAGATCTATTCATGTAGAAATAGACCTCATCATTTTATCCTTGATAGCAACGATACATGAGTATCATGTCTCTATCTGTCAGTGAGATTGAGAACCGCAAGATCAAACACATCACAAAGCACCTCTTCCCATTGCAAGATAAAAGATCAAGTTGGCCATACAAAAACAAAATATCGGAGAAGAAATACGAGGCTATAATAATCAAGCATGAATATGTTTTCATAGATCTAATCATAAACTCATAATAAGTCGGATCCCAACAAACACACTGCAAAAGAAAGAGTTACATCGTATGAATCTCCAAGAGACCATTATATTGAGAAACAAAACAAGAGAGAAATCCATCTAGCTACTGCCTACGAACCCGTAGGTCTGATATGAACTACTCATGCATCATCGGAGGAGCACCAATGAGGATGGTGAACCCCTCCGTGATCGTTTTCCTCTCTGGAACGGGCTCTAGATTGTATTTCGCGGCTCTGGAACTTGTGGTGGCTGAAACGATTTTTCGTCGACTCCTGTAGGGTTTTCTGAATATTGGGGTATTTATAGAGCTCAGAGGCAGAGGAGGTGCCCGAGGGCCCCACAAGACACTAGGCCGCGCTAGGGGCCTCTGGCGCGCCCTGATGTCTAGTGGCCCACTGGGCCTCGTCTCATGCTCATTCTTGGCTCCCAAGTTTCCTTCTGGTCCAAAAAAAATCTCCGTAAAGTGTCGTGGCATTTGGACCTCATCTGATATGGATTTTTTGCAAAGGAAAAAAATAGCAAAAAATGGCAACTCACACTAGGCACTATGTCAATAGGTTAGTCCCAAAAAATGATATAAAGTTGCTGTTGGAAATATGCCCTAGAGGCAATAATAAAATGGTTATTATCATATTTCCTTGTTCATGATAATCGTATATTGTTCATGCTATAATTGTATTAACAGGAAACAGTAATACATGTGTGAATAAATAGATCACAATGTGTCCCTAGCAAGCCTCTAGTTGGCTAGCTCGTTAGTCAATAGATGATCATGGTTTCCTGGTCATGGGCATTGGATATCGTTGATAACGGGGTCACATCATTGGGAGAATGATGTGATGGACAAGATCCAATCCTAAGCGTAGCACTAGATCGTATTGTTCGTATGCTAAAGCTTTTCTAATGTCAAGTGTCTTTTCCTTCGACTGTGAGATTGTGCAACTCCCAGATACCGTAGGAGTGCTTTGGGTGTATCAAACGTCACAACATAACCGGGTGACAATAAAGATGCACTACGGGTACCTCTGAAAGTGTCTGATGGGTTGGTACGAATCGAGATCGGGATTTGTCACTCCGTGTGACGGAGAGGTATCTCTGGGCCCACTCGGTAGAACATCATCATGAGCTCAATGTGACTAAAGGGGTTAGTCACACGATGACATGCTACGGAACGAGTAAAGAGACTTACCGGTAACGAGATTGAACAAGGTATAGGTATACCGACGATCGAATCTCGGGCAAATTCTATACCGACAGACAAAGGGAATTGTATACGGGATTGATTGAATCCTTGACATCGTGGTTCATCCGATGAGATCATCGTGGAGCAAGTGGGAGCCACCATGGGTATCCAGACCCCGCTGATGGTTATTGGCCGGAGAGGTGTCTCGGTCATGTCTGCCTGTCCCCCGAACCCGTAGGGTCTACACACTTAAGGTCCGATGACGCTAGGGTTATAGGGAATTGTTATACGAGGTTATCGAAAGTTGTTCGGAGTCCCAGATGAAACCCTGGACGTCACGAGGAGCTCCGGAATGGTCCGAAGGTAAAGATTGATATATAGGACGGATGGTTTCGGACACCGGAAGTGTTTCGTGCATCACGGTAGCGTACCGGGACCACCGGAAAGGGTTCCGGAGGTCCACCGGGAGGGGCCACCAGCCCCAAAAGGTGATATGGGCCAAAAGTTGGAAGGGAACCAGCCCAGAGTGGGCTGGTGCGCTTCCCACCAGGGGTCCGAGGCGCAGGGGAGAGGGAAGGCGGGGCAAACCTTAAGCCAGGTGGGCCTAAGGCCCACCAGGGGTGCGCCACACCCCTCCTCCCCTCCTGGCCGCCACCTCCTGGCGCAGATGGGGGCTGCCGCACCCCTTGGGGGTGGGAACCCTAAGGGCTGCGCCCCCTCCCTCTCCCCCTATATATAGTTGAGGTTTGGGGCTGTTTTGAGACACAATTTTTTCTCTCTCTCGGCGCAGCCCTGCTCTTCTTTCTCCTCCTCTGTGCCGGTGCTTGGCGAAGCCCTGCCGGGAGACCTCGTCTCTCCATCGACACCACGCCATCGTGCTGCTAGAGATATTCCCCAACCTCTCCCTCCTCCTTGCTGGATCAAGGTGCGGGAGACGTCACCGGGCTGCACGTGTGTTGAACGTGGAGGTGCCGTAGTTCGGCACTAGATCGGAATCACACCGCGATCAGAATCGCCGCGAGTACGACTCCATCAACCGCGTTCTAGTAACGCTTCCGCTTAGTGATCTTCAAAGGTATGAAGATGCACTTACCCCTCTCTCGTTGCTGGTCTCTCCATAGGAAGATCTGAATATGAGTAGGATTTTTTTTGAATTTATGCTACGTTACCCAACAGTGGCATCCGAGCCAGGTTTTCTATGCGTAGATTCTATGCACGAGTAGAACACAAAAGGTTGTGGGCGATGATTTGTCAATTGCTTGCCGCTATTAGTATTATTCTTTTCCGGCGGTATTGTGGGATGAAGCGGTTCGGACCGACATTACACGTACGTTTACGTGAGACTGGTTCCACCGACAGACATCCACACCGTGCATAAAGGTGGCTAGCGGGTGTCTGTCTCTCCTACTCTAGTCGGATTGGATTTGATGAAAAGGGTCCTTATGAAGGGTAAATAGCTTTGGCATATCATCGTTGTGGCTGTCACGTAGGTAAGAAAGCGTTCTTGTTAGAAACCCAAATCAGCCACGTAAAACTTGCAACAACAATTAGAGGACGTCTAACTTGTTTTTGCAGGGTTTGACATGTGATGTGATATGGCCAAAGTTGTGATGTTGCATGTATGATGTATGAGATGATCATGTTATTGTAATAGGTTTCACGACTTGCATGTCGATTAGTATGACAACCGGCAGGAGCCATAGGAGTTGTCTTAATTTATTGTATGAGATGCAATGCCATGTGCTTACTACTTTTACTTCATTGCTAACGGTTAGCTATAGTAGTAGTGATAGTAGTAGTTGGCGTGACGACTTCACGGAGACACGTTGATGGAGATCATGATGATGGAGATCATGGTGTCACGCCGGTGACGATGATGATCATGCGATGCCTGAAGATGGAGATCAAAAGAGCAAAGATGATAATGGCCATATCATGTCACTATATGATTGCATTGTGATGTTTATCATGTTTTTCATCTTATTGCTTAGAACGACGGTAGCATAATAAGATGATCCCTCTTAAAATTTCGAGAACGTATTCCCCTAAGTGTGCACCGTTGCGAAGGATCGTTGTCTCGAAGCACCACGTGATGATCGGGTGTGATAGATTCTAACATTCGCATACAACGGGTGTAAGCCAGATTTACACACGCGAAACACCTAGGTCGACTCGACGAGCTTAGCATGTACATACATGACCTCGAATACAAGAGACCGAAAGGTCGAACATGAGTCGTATGGTTGAATACGATCAGCATGAAGTTGCTCACCATGGTGACTAGCCCGTCTCACGTGATGATCGGACACGGGTTAGTCAACATGGATCATGTATCACTTAGATGACTAGAGGGATGTCGATTTAAGTGGGAGTTCATACTTAATTTGATTAAATGAACTTAATTGTCATGAACTTAGTCTAAAAGTTGTCTTTATAAATATTGTAGATGGCCAACGTCAACCTCAATTTCAACGCATTCCTAGAGAAAAACAAGCTGAAAGATGATGGTAGCAACTATGCGGACTGGGTTCGCAACTTGAAGCTCATCCTTGAAGGAGCTAAAAAGTCTTATGTCCTTGATGCGCCGCTAGGTGACCCTCCCGCTCCCGCAGCAGCCCAGGACATTCTGAACGTCTGGCAAACGCGGAGTGATGACTACTCTCTGGTTAGGTGTGGCCTGTTATACAGTTTAGAAACGGGGCTCCAAAGGCGTTTTGAGCAACACTGTGCATATGAGATGTTCCAAGAGCTGAAGCTAGTTTTTCAAGCTCATGCCCGTGTCGAGAGATATGAAGTCTCCGACAAGTTCTTTAGCTGTAAGATGGAGGAGAACAGTTCTGTCGGTGAGCACATACTCAAAATGTCTGGGTTACACGGTCGTCTGACTTCACTTGGAGTCGAACTTCCGGATGATGCTATAATTGACAGAATCCTCCAGTCTCTCCCACCAAGCTACAAAGGCTTTGTGCTTAACTACAACATGCAAGGGATGGAGAAGACCATTCCCGAGTTGTAGTCGATGCTCAAGTCTGCAGAAGTAGAAATCAAGAAAGAGCATCAAGTGTTGATGGTCAACAAGACCACTAGTTTCAAGAAGGGCAAGGGTAAGAAGAACTTCAAGAAAGACGGCAAAGCCGTTGCCGCACCCGGTAAGCCAGATGCCGGGAAGAAGAAAAATAATGGACCCAAGCCTGAGACTGAGTGCTTCTATTGCAAGGGAAAGGGTCACTGGAAGCGGAACTGCCCCAAATACTTAGCGGACAAGAAGGCCGACAACGTTAAAGGTATATGTGATATACATGTTATTGATGTGTACCTTACCAGCGCTCGTAGTAGCTCCTGGGTATTTGATACCGGTGCTGTTGCTCACATTTGCAACTCAAAGCAGGAACTCGGAATAAGCGGAGACTGGCCAAGGACGAGGTGACGATGCGCGTCGGGAATGGCTCAAAGGTCGATGTGATCGCCGTCGGCACGCTACCTCTACATCTACCGTCGGGATTAGTTTTAAATCTTAATAATTGTTATTTAGTACCAGCTTTGAGCATGAATATTGTATGAGGGTCTTGCTTAATGCGAGACGCCTACTCATTTAAGCCAGACAATAATGGTTGTTCTATTTATATGAGTGATATGTTTTATGGTCATGCTCCACTCGTGAATGGTTTATTCTTGATGAATCTCGATCGTGATGTTACGCATATTCATAGTGTGAGTACCAAAAGATGTAAAGTTGATAATGATAGTCCCACATACTTGTGGCACTGCCGCCTTGGTCATATCGACGTTAAGCGCATGAAGAAGCTCCATACTGATGGACTATTAGAGTCTCTTGACTTTGAATCATTTGACACATGTGAACCGTGCCTCATGGGCAAGATGACTAAGACTCCATTCTCAGGAATAATGGAGAGAGCAACCAACTTATTGGAAATAATACATACTGATGTGTGTGGTCCAATGAACGTTGAAGCTCGCGGTGGCTATCGTTATGTTCTCACTCTCACCGATGATTTGAGTAGGTATGGGTATATCTACTTGATGAAGCACAAATCTGAGACATTTGAAAGGTTCAAGGAATTTCAGAGTGAGGTCGAGAATCAACGTGACAGAAAAATTAAGTGTCTACGATCTGATCGTGGAGGAGAATATTTGAGTCACGAGTTTGGCACACACCTAAGGAAGTGTGGAATCGTTTCACAACTGACGCCGCGTGGCACACCGCAACGCAAGGGAGTGTCTGAACGTCGTAATCGCACTTTATTAGATATGGTACGATCTATGATGTCTCTTACCGACTTACCACTATCATTTTGGGGATACACATTAGAAACTGCAGCATTCACTTTAAATAGGACACCGTCTAAATCCGTTGAGACGACACCGTATGAACTATGGTTTGGAAAGAAACCTAAGTTGTCGTTTCTTAAAGTTTGGGGCTGCGATGCTTATGTGAAGAAACTTCAACCAGAAAAACTCGAACCCAAAGCGGAGAAATGCGTATTCATAGGATACCCTAAGGAAACTATTGGGTATATCTTCTATCTTAGATCCGAAGGTAAAATCTTTGTTGCCAAGAACGGATCCTTTCTAGAGAAAGAGTTTCTCTCAAAAGAAGTAAGTGGGAGGAAGGTAGAACTTGATGACGTAATTCCACCCCTCTCGAACAGGATAGTGGCGCAGTGCGGGAAGTTGTTCCTGTGGTGCCTACACCAACTGAAGAGGAAGTTAATAATAATGATCATGAAGCTTCGGATCAAGTTACTACTGAGCCACGAAGGTCCACAAGGGTACGCTCCGCACCAGAGTGGTACGGCAACCCTGTAATGGAAATCATGTTGTTAGACAACGGTGAACCTTCGAACTATGAAGAAGCGATGGCGGGCCCGGATTCCAAAAAATGGCTTGAAGCTATGAAATCCGAGATAGGATCCATGTATGAGAACAAATTATGGACTTTGGTGGACTTGCCCGATGACCGGCGAGCCATAGAAAATAAATGGATCTTCAAGAAGAAGACTGATGCAAACGGTAATGTAACCGTTTATAAAGCTCGACTTGTCGCAAAGGGTTTTCGACAAATTCAAGGAATTGACTACGAAGAGACTTTCTCTCCCGTAGCGAAGCTGAAATCAGTCCGAATCATGTTAGCAATTGCCGCCTTTTATGATTATGAAATTTGGCAAATGGACGTCAAAACAGCGTTCCTTAACGGGAACCTTAAGGAAGAGTTGTATATGATGCAACCAGAAGGTTTTGTCGACCCTAAAGGTGCTAACAAAGTGTGCAAGCTCCAGCGCTCCATCTATGGGCTGGTGCAAGCATCTCGGAGTTGGAACATTCACTTTAATGAGGTGATTAAAGTGTTTGGGTTCATACAGGTTTACAGAGAAGCCTGTCTGTACAAGAAAGTGAGTGGGAGCTCTGTAGCTTTCCTCATACTGTATGTGGATGACATATTATTGATGGGGAATAATATAGAGATGTTGGAGAGCATAAAGGCCTATTTGAACAAGAGTTTTTCAATGAAGGACCTTGGAGAAGCTGCATACATATTAGGCATCAAGATCTATAGAGATAGATCGAGACGCCTCATAGGTCTTTCGCAAAGTACATACCTTGACAAAATATTGAAGAAGTTTAATATGGAAAACTCAAAGAAAGGGTTCTTACCAGTTTTGCAAGGTATGAGATTGAGTAAGACTCAGTCACCGACCATGGCAGCAGACAGAGAGAAGATGATTACTGTCCCCTACGCTTCAGCCGTAGGCTCTCTAATGTATGCCATGCTATGTACCAGACCTGATATAAACCTTGCCATAAGTTTGGTAGGGAGGTACCAAAGTGATCCCGGCATGGAACACTGGACAACGGTCAAGAATATCCTTAAGTACGTGAAAAGGACTAAGGAAATGTTTCTCGTTTATGGAGGTGACGAAGAGCTCGTCGTAAAGGGTTACGTCGACGCTAGCTTCGACACAGATCCGGATGACTCTAAGTCACAGACCGGATACGTATATGTTTTGAATGGTGGGGCAGTGAGCTGGTGTAGCAGCAAGCAAGAAGTCGTGGCAGCATCTACTTGTGAAGCGGAATACATAGCTGCTTCATAAGCGGCTCATAAAGGAAATTGGATGAAGGAGCTCATCACCGACCTTGGAGTGGTTCCAAGCGCGTCGGGTCCAATGACACCCTTCTGTGATAATACTGAGGCCATTGCCATAGCCAAGGAGCCCAGGTTTCACCGGAAGACGAAGCACATCAAACGCCGCTACAACTCCATCCAGGACCATGTCCAGAGTGGAGTAATAGAGATTTGTAAAGTACACACGGATCTGAATGTCGCAGACCCGTTGACTAAACCTCTTCCACGAGCAAAACATGATCAACACCATAATGCTATGGGTGTTTGATACATCACAATGTAACTAGATTATTGACTCTAGTGCAAGTGGGAGACTGTTGGAAATATGCCCTAGAGGCAATAATAAAATGGTTATTATCATATTTCCTTGTTCATGATAATCGTCTATTGTTCATGCTATAATTGTATTAACAGGAAACAGTAATACATGTGTGAATAAATAGATCACAATGTGTCCCTAGCAAGCCTCTAGTTGGCTAGCTCGTTAGTCAATAGATGATCATGGTTTCCTGGTCATGGGCATTGGATATCGTTGATAACGGGATCACATCATTGGGAGAATGAATGATGTGATGGACAAGACCCAATCCTAAGCGTAGCACTAGATCGTATTGTTCGTATGCTAAAGCTTTTCTAATGTCAAGTGTCTTTTCCTTCGACCGTGAGATTGTGCAACTCCCGGATACCGTAGGAGTGCTTTGGGTGTATCAAACGTCACAACGTAACTGGGTGACTATAAAGATGCACTACGGGTACCTCTGAAAGTGTCTGTTGGGTTGGTACGAATCAAGATCGGGATTTGTCACTCCGTGTGACGGAGAGGTATCTCTGGGCCCACTCGGTAGAACATCATCATGAGCTCAATGTGACCAAAGGGGTTAGTCACACGATGACGTGCTACGGAACGGTTAAAGAGACTTACCGGTAACGAGATTGAACAAGGTATAGGTATACCGACGATCGAATCTCGGGCAAGTTCTATACCGACAGACAAAGGGAATTGTATACGGGATTGATTGAATCCTTGACATCGTGGTTCATCCAATGAGATCACCGTGGAGCAAGTGGGAGCCACCATGGGTATCCAGACCCCGTTGATGGTTATTGGCCGGAGAGGTGTCTCGGTCATGTCTGCCTGTCTCCCGAACCCGTAGGGTCTACACACTTAAGGTTCGATGACGCTATTATGTATGCCATGTTGTGTAGCAAACCTGATGTGAACCTTGCCATAAGTTTGGTAGGGAGGTACCAAAGTGATCCAGGAGTGGGTCACTGGACAGCGGTCAAGAATATCCTAAAGTACGTGAAAAGGACTAAAGATATGTTTCTCGTTTATGGAGGTGCTGAAGAGCTCGTCGTAAATGGTTACATCGATGCTAGCTTCGACACAGATCCAGATGACTCCAAGTCACAAACCGGATACGTGTATATTTTGAATGGTGGGGTGATGACCCACAAGTGTAGGGGATCTATCGTAGTCCTTTCGATAAGTAAGAGTGTCGAACCCAACGAGGAGCAGAAGGAACTGACAAGTGGTTTTCAGCAAGGTATTCTCTGCAAGCACTAAAATTATCGGTAACAGATAGTTGTGTGATAAGATGATTCATAGCAAGTAGCAAGTAACAATAGTAGCAAAGCTGCAGCAAGATGGCCCAATCCCTTTTGTAGCAAGGGACAAGCCTGGACAAACTCTTATAGGAGGTAAAGTGCTCCCGAGGACACATGGGGATTTGTGTCAAGCTAGTTTTCATCAAGTTCACATGATTCACGTTCGCTACTTTGATAGTTTGATATGTGGGTGGACCAGTGCTTGGGTGCTGCCCTTACTTGGACAAACATCCCACTTATGATTAACCCATCTCGCAAGCGTCCGCAACTACGAAAGAAGAATTAAGACAAAGTCTAACCATAGCATTAAACTAGTGGATCCAAATCAGCCCCTTACGAAGCAACGCATAAACTAGGGTTTAAGCTTGTGTCACTCTAGCAAACCGTCATCTACTTATTACTTCCCAATGCCTTCCTCTAGGCCCAAATAATGGTGAAGTGTTATGTAGTCGACGTTCACATAACACCACTAGAGTAAAAACAACATACAACACATCAAAATATCGAACGAATACCAAATTCACATGACTACTTATAGCAAGACTTATCCCATGTCCTCAGGAACAAAAGTGACTACTCACAAAGCATAATTATGTTCATGACCAGAGAGGTATTGAATAGCATCAAAGAACTGAACATATAATCTTCCACCAAGTAGTCCAACTAGCATCAACTACAAAGAGTAATTAACACTACTAGCAACCTTACAAGTACCAATCAGAGTCGCGAGATGGAGATTGGTTACAAGAGATGAACTAGGGTTTGGAGATGAGATAGTGATGATGAAGATGTTGATGGAGATGAGTCCCCTCCGACGAGAGGAGTGTTGGTGATGATGATGGCGACGATTTCCACCTCCGGGAGGGAAATTTCCCCGGCACGACGGCCCTGCCGGAGCTCTAGATTGGTTCTTCTCAAGTTCCGCCTCGTGGAGGCGGTGACTCCTCCTGAAAGTTTCCTTATGATTTTTTCTGGGACGAAACCCTCTATATAGCAAAAGATGAGTGCCGGAGTGGCAACAGGGGGCCCACAAGCCACCCAGGCCCGACCAGGGGGTTAGGCCGGGCCTGGCAGGCTTGTGGCCTCCTGGTGGCTCCCCTCCGGTACTTCTTCCGCCCAGTATTTTTCATAAAATCCAAAATAATTCCTCGTTGATTTTCACGGCTTTTGGAGTTGCGCAGAATAGGTATCTCAAACTTGCTCCCTTTTTAGACCAGAATTCCAGCTGCCGGCATTCTCCCTCTTCATGTAAACCTTATAAAATAAGAGAGAAAAGGCATAAGTATTGTACCGTGAAGTGTAATAACAGCCCATAAAGCGATAAATATCAACATAAAAGCATGATGCAAAATGGACGTATCAACTCCCCCAAGCTTAGACCTCGCTTGTCCTCAAGCGGAAGCCGGGATTAACAAATATGCCCAAATGTTTGGAGATAGAGGTGTCGACAAAACTAAGTATGGACATGCAGGCATCATGCTCATAATTAGAACATCAATATCGTCATATAATCTCTTATGCTAAAGTGACAATTCCTTCACAATGTGAAGTATGGATCAAGAACCTTATTGAGAATTAACAACCAATAGTCTTTAGTCATTGAAGCAATTGCAATTTATCATAACATCGGAAAGAGTCAAATAAGAGCTTGTAAAGCAAATCCACATACTCAATCATCCTTTCGTCTTCTACAATTGCTAAAACTCACCTGGTACTCATGAGATCAAAGTTTCAGTTGGACACACAGAAAGATAGGGGCTTATAGTTTCGCCTCCCAACTACTTACCTCAAGGGTAATGTCAACAATAATAATTCATGAATACTCACTTCCAAGTTGACATATGAATATAGATCTTTCCCTAGCACATGACGTTAGCCAAGATAAAGGTGAAATAAGGAATTGGTGTCGATCACTGATGACCCACAAGTATAGGGGATCTATCGTAGTCCTTTCGATAAGTAAGAGTGTCGAACCCAACGAGGAGAAGAAGGATCTGACAAGTGGTTTTCAGCAAGGTAATCTCTGCAAGCACTGAAATTATCGGTAACAAGTAGTTGTGTGATGAGATGATTCGTAGCAAGTAGCAAGTAACAAAAGTAACAACGGTGCAGCAAAGTGGCCCAATCCCTTTTGTAGCAAGGGACAAGCCTGGAAAAACTCTTATAGGAGGTAAAACGCTCCCGAGGACACATGGGAATTTCTGTCAAGCTACTTTTCATCATGTTCATATGATTCGCGTTCGCTACTTTGATAGTTCGATATGTGGGTGGACCGACGCTTGGGTACTGCCCTTACTTGGACAAGCATCCCACTTAAGATTAACCCCTCTCACAAGCATCCGCAACTACGAAAGAAGAATTAAGACAAAGTCTAACCATAGCATTAAACTAGTGGATCCAAATCATCCCCTTACGAAGCAACGCATAAACCAGGGTTTAAGCTTCTGCCACTCTAGCAACCCATCATCTACTTACTACTTCCCAATGCCTTCCTCTAGGCCCAAATAATGGTGAAGTGTTATGTAGTCCACGTTCACATAACACCACTAGAGGAAAACAACATACAACACATCAAATTATCGAACGAATACCAAATTCACATGACTACTTATAGCAAGACTTATCCCATGTCCTCAGGAACAAAAGTAACTACTCAGAAAGCATAATCATATTCATGACTAGAGAGGTAATGAGTAGCATCAAAGATCTGAGCATATAATTTTCCACCAAGTAATTCAACTAGCATCAACTACAAAGAGTAATTAACACTACTAGCAACCTTACAAGTACCAATCGGAATCGCGAGACGGAGATTGGTTACAAGAGATGAACTAGGGTTTGTAGATGAGATGGTGCTGATGAAGATGGTGATGGTGATGAGTCCCCTCCGATGAGAGGAGTGTTGGTGATGACGATGGCGACAATTTCCCCCTCCGGGAGGGAAGTTTCCCCGGCAGGATCGTCGTGCCGGAGCTCTAGATTGGTTCTGCTCAAGTTCCGACTTGTGGCAGCGGCGAATCCTTCGAAAAGCCTCCTCCTGATTTTTTCTGGAACGAAACCCTTCTTGTAGCAAAAGAGGGGAGCCAGAGGGCCAAGTGGGAGCCCGCAAGCCGCCTAGGCGCGGACAGGGGGGGGGGCGCCTAGGAGGCTTGTGGCCTCCTCCTGGCGCCCCTCTGGTACTTCTTCGGGCTAGTATTTTTTATAAATCCCAAAAAAAATCCTCGTTGATTTTCACGGCTTTTGGAGTTGCGCAGAATAGGTATCTCAAACTTGCTCCTTTTTCACGCCAGAATTCCAGCTGCCGGCATTCTCCCTCTTCATGTAAACCTTGCAAAATAAGAGAGAAAAGGCATAAGTATTGCACCGTGAAGTGTAATAACAGCCCAGAAAGCGATAAATATCAACATGAAAGCATGATGCAAAATGGACGTATCAACTCCCCCAAGCTTAGACCTCGCTTGTCCTCAAGCGAAAGCCGAGATCAGTAAATATGCCCACATGTTTAGGGAGAGAGATGTCGACAAAACAAAATACGAACATGCAAGCATCATGATCATAGTCAGAACAACAATACCAACATATAATCTCTCATGCTAAAGTGATAATTCCTTCACAAAGTAAAGTATGGATCTAGAACCTTACCGAGAATTAACAACCGATAGCCTTTAGTCATTGAAGCAATTGCAATTTATCACAACATCGGAAAGAGTCAAATAAGAGCTTGTAAAGCAAATCCACATACTCAATTATCTTTTCATTCTCTACAATTGCTACAACTCACGTGGTACTCATGAGATCAAAGTTTCAGTTGGACACAGAGAAAGATAGGGGCTTATAGTTTCGCCTCCCAACCACTTACCTCATGGGTAATGTCAACAACAATAATTCATGAATACTTACTTCTAAGTTGACATATGAATATAGATCTTTCCCTAGCATATGACGTTAGCCAAGATAAAGGCGGAATAAGGAATTGGTGAGGATCACCATGACTCTTTCAAGGGCAAAAAGTAAAGGTACAAGATAGGCCCTTCGCAGAGGGAAGCAGAGGTTGTCATGCGCTTTTGAGGTTTGGATGTGCGTCCTCTTAGTGTGAATGAACGTCGCTTTATATTGCCTCCTGTGATAAAGAACTTTATTATGTAGTATGTCGCTTTTATGTCTTCCTCATCACAGGTTCGTACAAAGCTTATTTTCCACGCACTAATAGATCATACATATTAGGGAGCAATTTTTATTGCTTGCACCGATGACAACTTACTTGAGGGATCTTATTCAATCCATAGGTAGGTATGGTGGACTCTCATGGCAAAACTGGGTTGAAGGTTTATGGATGCACAAGTAGTATCTCTACTTGGTGCGGGAGGTTTGGCTAATATGAGGTGGAAGCAATCGTCACATTCTAAGGGAACTCTAGGCATATAACATTGTTCGGAACCAAGCAAACACAATTCATTATGTTGTCTTCCTTGTCCAACATCTACTTCTAAGCATGTAATAGTTTAGTGAGTGTTCAGAATCATAGATGGTGCCAAAGATGATATATTTATATGTGAACCTCTCCTTCTTTATCACTTCCTATTAATTGCAACAATGAACAAGGTATACGTTTGTCTACCCTCAATAAGTTTCAATCATCATTCCTTTTATATGGAAGCCATCACTTCCCATAAGATCATTACATGATCTTTCATGCTTTTGTTCCTTCATCATTTTCTTGATCATGGCATGAGGCAAGGCCCTTAACTAAGGCACTCTTTATTATATGGCGAGCTCGAATACATCGGGGGTGACACAAAGCAAAACTCAAGCCTGAAACACTAAGAACTTTAATCTACTAGAGGAGGAGAAAACTAAAAAGGACAAACTAAAACAATGGTAAAGGCAAAAGATGTGATGGTGATACGATACCGGGGCAACTCCCCCAAGCTTGGCACAAGCCAAGGGGATTGCCCATACCCATGCTTAGTTGTCTTCCTTTGGAGGTGATGGTGGTGGAGTTGTTGCAACCTGGGTTTGATCCTCCGTCTTCCAAGTTATAGGTGCTCCATCATGGAAAGATGAACGAGTCTCCGGAATCCTCAAATCTGCAGCCAACCGTATTGATTTAAATCTATACTCATACTCATAGTTTTGGTTCTGCACGTCATAGATCTTGGCTTGGAGGTGATCAATTCTGTCATAGAGCCTGGAGAGGTGCTTCCCGATGTCATTGGCATCGATCTTGTGCTTGTTGGTGAACTCCGTGATCATCATGTGGTTGGCGTTGAGTCCACGCTCCACCATCCCTTGGCACTTGAAGACTTGTTGCTCCATTGCTTCGAGCCTTGCCTCCATGCTTCCGGTCTTCTTGGGCCCCTCAACATCACAGATATGCAACATCCCCTCACGCATCTCAATAGATTGAGGGTGTTGCAGCACTCCCGAGAGGTAGGGATTGATGACCTTCTCAAAGATCTTGTCCTTCAGAGTTTTTGGTGACGCCATAGCGATCTAGATCTGTAGCAGAAACAAGCTCGAAAAGAAAACAGAGGAAATTTGAGTGATACGAGGGTCAGACCTTTCGGGAGAATATATAATGATTTTTTTCTGACCAGAAGGAGTACTCCGCAAGAAAACAGAGTCCGGGAGGCACACGAGGTGGCCACAAGCCCCCTAGGCGCGGCCAGGGGGGTGGCCCGAGCCTAGCAGGCTTGTCGCCTCATGGTGCGCTTTCCGGACTACTTCAAAATTTTCTATTTTTTCAAAAATTCCAAAACGGAGAAAAATTCCTACTCGAAAAGTTTTGGAGTCTGTTTACTTATCGAATCACACACCTCTTCGTTTTCGGAGTCTGGAACAGGCTGATAAATATCCCTTAGGTACTCTTCCGGAGTTATGGTATTGGTAATATTGCTTTCAACATTTATGGGAGTACCTAAGATATAATGCTTGATTCTCTGCCCATTTACCACTCTCAGAAAATTACCTTCCGTGTTGTTGATCTTGATGGCACCGGAACGATATACTTCCTCAACAATGTAACGACCTTCCCATTTAGAGAGAAGCTTGCCTGCAAAAAATCTTAAACGCGAATTATATAGCAAGACAAAATCACCTACATTGAACTCACGTTTCTGTATCCTTTTATCATGCCACCTCTTAACCTTTTCTTTGAACATTTGGCATTTTCATATGCCCGAGTTCTCCATTCATCAAGCGAGCTAATATCAAATCACTTCTTCTCACCAGCAAGTTTGAAATCAAAGTTGAGCTCTTTGATTGCCCGATAAGCTTTATGCTCCAACTCAATAGGTAGATGACATGCTTTACCATACACCATTTTGTACGGAGACATGCCCATGGGATTCTTATAGGCAGTTCTATAAGCCCACAGTGCATCATCGAGCTTCTTAGACCAATTCTTTCTAGATCTATTGACAGTCTTTTGCAGAATTAGTTTAATCTCTCTATTGCTTAGCTCTACTTGACCACTGGACTGAGGGTGATAGGGAGACACAATTCTATGGTCGACATCGTACTTAGCAAGCGTCTTACGGAAAGCATCATGAATGAAATGTGAACCACCGTCGGTCATTAGATATCTAGGGACTCCAAATCTAGGGAAAATAACTTCTTTAAGCATCCTGATAGAGGTGTTGTGATCAGCACTGCTAGTTGGTATAGCTTCTACCCACTTAGTGACGTAATCAACAACAACTAGGATATGAGTATACCCGTTGGATTTTGGAAAAGGTCCCATATAATCAAAGCCCCAAACATCAAATGGTTCAATGACAAGTGAATAATTCATAGGCATTTCCTGACATTTACTGATATTACCTATTCTTTGACATTCGTCACAAGACAAGACAAACTTACGGGCATCCTGTAAGAGAGTGGGCCAATAGAAACCTGATTGCAATACCTTGTGTGCACTTCTATCTCCCGCATGGTGTCCTCCGTAGGCCTCGGAGTGACAGTTCTGTAGGATTTGTCCCTGTTCATGTTCAGGTACACAACGTCTAATAACACCATCTACTCCTTCCTTATAAAGGTGAGGATCATCCCAGAAGTAATGTCTCAGGTCAAAGAAAAATTTCTTCTTTTGTTGGTATGTGAAACTAGGTGGTATATATTTGGCAATGATATAGTTTGCATAATCAGCATACCACGGTGCACTACGTGAAGTATTGATGACATTCAATTGCTCATCAGGAAAGCTATCATCAATAGGTTGTGGGTCATCAAGAACATTCTCCAACCTAGACAAGTTATTAGCTACTCGGTTATCAGCACCCTTCTTGTCGACAACATGCAAATCAAATTCCTGTAGCAAGAGAACCCATCTGATAAGTCTAGGTTTAGCGTCTTTCTTCTCCATTAGGTACTTAATAGCAGCGTGATAAGTGTGAATAGTGACTTTGGAATCAACTATGTAAGATCTCAACTTTTCACATGCAAACACGATTGCTAAAAATTCCTTTTCTGTAGTAGCATAGTTTCTTTGGGCACTGTCTAGAGTTTTACTAGCATAGTGAATAACATTCAACTTCTTATCAACTCTTTGCCCTAGGACAGCACCAATAGCATAATTGCTAGCATCACACATGATTTCAAAAGGTAAGTTCCAATCAAATGGTTGAACAATAGGCGTAGTTATCAAGGCCTTCTTAAGTATTTCGAAGGCTTCCTCACAATCATCGTCAAAGACAAATGGAATATCCTTTTGCAAGAGATTGGTATGAGGCCTAGAAATCTTAGAGAAGTCTTTAATGAACCTTCTATAGAAACCAGCATGACCAAGGAAACTTCTTATACCTTTGATATCTGTGGGGTATGGCATTTTCTCGATTGCATGAACCTTAGCCTTATCGACTTCAATACCTCTTTCAGAAATTTTATGTCCTAAGACGATTCCTTCATTAACCATAAAGTGGCACTTCTCCCAATTCAAGACAAGATTGGTGTCTTTAAATCTTTGTAATACTCGATCAAGGTTGCTGAGGCAATCATCAAAGGAAGACCCGTAAACGGAGAAGTCATCCATGAAAACCTCGACAATCTTTTCACAAAAGTTAGAGAATATAGCCATCATACATCTTTGAAAGGTGGCAGGTGCATTACACAAGCCAAAAGGCATACGTCTATAAGCAAAGGTACCGAAAGGGCAGGTGAAAGTGGTTTTCTCCTGATCAGATTGTGCAACTGGTATTTGGGAGAAACCAGAATAACCGTCTAGAAAGCAGAAGTGTGTGTATTTAGACAGTCTTTCTAGCATTTGGTCGATAAAAGGCAAAGGGTAATGATCTTTCCTAGTGGCCTTATTCAATTTCCTAAAATCGATCACCATCCTATAGCTAGTAATAATCCTCTGTGGATCAATTCATCCTTATCATTAGGGACAACGGTAATACCTCCCTTCTTAGGGACGCAATGCACCGGACTCACCCAATCACTATGAGCAACAGGATAGATAATACCTACTTCCAGGAGCTTTAGTATTTTTTTTTCTTACTACCTCTTTCATCTTAGGATTTCATCTCCATTGATGATCATCAACTGGTTTGAAATCAGGATCAGTTTTAATCTTGTGCTGGCATAGAGTGGGACCAATGCCCTTAAGATCATCAAGAGTATATCCAATAGCAGCACTGTGCTTCCTCAGATTTTTTTTGTAACTTCTTTTCTTCATGCTCTAAGAGGCTAGCACTAATTATGACAGGATATATCTCCTTTTCATCGAGATAAGCATACTTAAGAGTATCAGGCAACTGTTTAAGCTCGAAGACAGGATCACCCTTTGGTGGGGGTGGATCCCCAAGCAGTTCAATAGGCAAATTATTCTTAAGGATAGGATATTGTTCTAAGACAACTCTATATATGTCATCTCTCTCATTCATATGCATATCATTTTCATGCTCAAGCAAGTAGTGCTCTAAGGGATCAGTAGGAGGCACATCAATAGAAGCTAGGGCAATAGTTTCATTCTTACTAGGCAACTCTTTTTCATGAGGTTGTCTACCAAACTCTTTTTCATGAGGTTGTCTACCAATAGTGACAGTTTGCTTGTGACAATCAATATGAGCATTGCAGTATTGAGAAAAGGTCTGCCAAATATGATGGCACAAAAGCTATCCTGGGTGGTAGCAAGAACGAGGAAATCAGCAGGATACTTCGTTTTACCACACAATACTTCAACATCCCTAACAATTCCCATAGGGCAGATAGTATCTCTATTGGCAAGCTGAATAGTGACATCAATGGGTTCTATCTTGAGAGGTGCAATCTCGTCTTTGATTTCATCATATAAGGATTGATGTATTGCACTAACACTAGCACCCACGTCACATAAACCATGATAACAATGATCTCCTATCTTAACAGAAACAACATGCGTGCCAACAACATGCCTATGTTTGTCTCTAGCATGTGATTTAGCAATTCTAGCAACATCTTAATAGAAGTGAATATTATGGCCATCAACATTGTCGGACAGGAGATCTTTGATAATAGCAATGCTAGGTTCAACTCTAATTTGCACAGGGGGTGTAGGTGTTCTAATGTAGCCCCTACATATCACAATTGAAGCTTTAGAATGATCCTTTATCCTAACAGGGAAAGGTGGTTTCTCAATGTAAGCACTGGGAACAATAGGATCATTATAGGCAATGACTTTCTCTTCAACTGGATTGGGTTTAACTACATTGACTTCTAAGGTAGGATGATATTTAAACCACTTCTATTTGGGGAGATCAATATGAGCAGCAAATGATTCACACAATGAAGCTACTATCTCAGAGTCAAGTCCATACTTAGCGCTAAAATCACAAAAGGTATTTGTTTCAACAAAGGATTTAACGCAATCAAACTTGAAATTCATACCTGACTCCTTACCTTCATCAAGATCCCAATCTTCAGAGTTGCGTTTAATTCTTTCCAATAAATTCCATCTGAAGTCAAAATCTCTCTTCATAAAAGAACCGGTACAAGAAGTGTCAAGCATGGTGCGATCATCATGAGAAAGCCGAGCATAGAAGTTCTGAATGATAATTTCTCTCGAGAGCTCATGGTTGGGGCATGAATATATCATTGATTTAAGCCTCCCCAAGCTTGAGCGATGCTTTCTCTGTCACGATGCCAAAAATTATAAATATAATTCCGAGCACGATGTAGTAAATGCATAGGATAAAACTTTTGATGAAATTCCAATTTCAACCGATTGTAGTTCCATGATCTAGTATCATCATATAGCCTATGCCATGTCAACGCCTTATCCCACAAAGATAAGGGAAAGACCTTCTTCTTAACCTCATCCTTGGGCAAACCTGCAAGCTTAAATAAACCACAAACTTCATCTACATAGATTAGATGCAAGTTGGGATGTGATGTTCCATTTCCTGTGAAAGGATTAGCCAGCAGTTTCTCAAGCATAGCCGATGGAAATTCATAGCAAATATTTTCAGTAGGTGCAGCAGGTTGAGGAGCAACTCCTTGTGCTTCTGTTCGAGGTGAAGATACCCCAAACAAGCCCCTCAAAGGATTAGTTTCCATAGTGACAAGTGACAATAAATTTCAGCACACTATATAAATGTTTCCTTACCAAATTCCACTTACCAAAGGCACTTCACTCCCCGGCAACGGTGCCAGAAAAGGGTCTTGATGACCCAAAAGTATAGGGTATCTGTCATAGTCCTTTTGATAAGTAAGAGTGTCGAACCCAACGAGGAGCAGAAGGATCTCACAAGTGCTTTTCAGCAAGGTAATCTCTGCAAGCACTGAAATTATCGGTAACAAGTAGTTGTGTGATGAGATGATTCATAGCAAGTAGCAAGTAACAAAAGTAACAATGGTGCAGCAAAGTGGCCCAATCCCTTTTGTAGCAATGGACAAGCCTGGACAAACTCTTATAGGAGGTAAAACGCTCCCGAGGACACATGGGAATTTCTGTCAAGCTAGTTTTCATCATGTTCATATAATTCGCGTTCGCTACTTTGATAGTTTGATATGTGGGTGGACCAGCGCTTGGGTACTGCCCTTACTTGGACAAGCATCCCACTTATGATTAACCCCTCTCGCAAGCATCCACGACTACAAAAGAAGAATTAAGACAAAGTCTAACCATAGCATTAAACTAGTGGATCCAAATCAGCCCCTTACGAAGCAACGCATAAACTAGGGTTTAAGCTTCTGTCACTCTAGCAACCCATCATCTACTTACTATACCCAATGCCTTCCTCTAGGCCCAAATAATGGTGAAGTGTTTTGTAGTCGACGTTCACATAACACCACTATAGGAAAAACAACATACAACACATCAAATTATCGAACGAATACCAAATTCACATGACTACTTATAGCAAGACTTATCCCATGTCCTCAGGAACAAGAGTAACTACTCAGAAAGCATAATAATATTCATGACCAGAGAGGTAATGAGTAGCATCAAAGATCTGAACATATAATCTTCCACCAAGTAATCTGATACGTCTCCATCGTATCTACTTTTCCAAACTCTTTTGCCCTTGTTTTGGACTCTAATTTGCATGATTTGAATGGAACTAACCCGGACTATTGCTGTTTTCAGCAGAATTGCCATGGTGTTGTTTTTGCGCAGAAATAAAAGTTCTCGGAATGACCTGGAAATTTATGGGGATTTTTTGTGGAATATATAAAAAAAAATACTTGCACAAGAATCAACCGGAGGGGTGGAGCTGTGAGCCCACAAGCTCACCAGGCGCGCCCCCTGGCCGCGCCTGGCAGGCTTGTGGGGCCCACGAAGCACTACCGCCTCCAATCTCAGCTCTATTTAGTCCCTTTCGTCCGAAAGAAAGCAAGGAGAAGAGCTCATCGCGTTTTACGATACAGAGGCGCCGCAAGCTCCTGTTCTTCCTCTGGAGGGCAGATCTGGAGTCCGTTTTGGGCTCCGGAGAGGGGAGATCGTCGCCATCGTCATCACCAACCTTCCTTCATCGCCAATTCCATGATGCTCTTCACCATTCGTGAGTAATCTCATCGTAGGCTTGCTAGACGGTGATGGGTTGGATGAGATCTATCATGTAATCGAGTTAGTTTTGACGGGGATTGATCCCTAGTATCCACTATGTTCTGAGATTGATGTTGCTACTACTTTGCCATGCTTAATGCTTGTCAGTAGGGCCCGAGTGCCATGATTTCAGATCTGAACCTATTATGTTGTCGCCAATATATGTGTGTTCTTGATCCTATCTTGCAAGTTGTAGTCACCTACTATGTGTTATGACCCGGCAACCCCGGAGTGACAATAGCCGGAACCACTCCCGGAGATGACCATAGTATGAGGAGTTCATGTGTTCACCAAGTGTTAATGCGTTGGTCCGGTTCTTTATTAAAAGGAGAACCTTAATATCCCGTAGTTTCCATTAGTACCCCGCTGCCACGGGAGGGATGGACAATAGATGTCATGCAAGTTCTTTTCCCTAAGCACGTATGACTACATACGGAATACATGCCTACATTACATTGACGAACTGGAGCTAGTTACATATCTCTCTGTGTTATAACTGTTGCATGATGAATAACATTCGGCATAATCATCCATCACCGATCCAATGCCTACGAGTTTTTCCTACTGGTCCTTGTTATGTTACTTTGCTGCTACTGCTGTCACCGCTGCTGCTGTTACATTGTTGCTACTGCTGCTATCATACTACCTTGCTACTGATACTTTGCTGCAGATACTAAATCTTTCAGGTGTGGTTTAATTGACAACTCAACTGCTAATACTTGTGAATATTCTTTGGTTTCTCCTTGTGTCGAATCAATAAATTTGGGTTGAATACTCTACCCTCGAAAACTGTTGCGTTCCCCTATACTTGTGGGTTATCAAGACCTTTTTCTGGCGCCGTTGACAGGGAGGCATAGCTATATTCTCTGAATCACTTGGGATTTACGTCTGCTGGTGACTATGAGGAATCTGAAAGATCAAAGAACTAAAGTCTTGCCCTCAACTACGAGGACAGGTAAGGAACTGCCATCTAGCTCTGCACTTGATTCACCTTCAGTTATGAGTAAGTTTGCGACACCACCTCCTGCTAGAAATCTTGATATGTCGCATGTGCTTGATGATGCTACTTCTTCTGCCCATGATGCTTATGATGATGCTATGCTTGATACTGCTTTTCCATTAGGTGCTTTCCTTGATGCACAAATTGCTAGAGTTGCTGCTAGATGTGATGATACTTCTGAAACTGCTGATACTATTGAAGTAGAACCTGCTATTTTGCCTGTTAGAACTAGCTCTCCTAGATATGAATTGCCTGTTAGGCCTGAGGGTTATGTTATGGAGGGAGAGTGATGACCCACAAGTATAGGGGATCAATCGTAGTCCTTTCGATAAGTAAGAGTGTTGAACCCAACGAGGAGCAGAAGGATCTGACAACTGGTTATCAGCAAGGTAAAAGCTGCAAGCACTAAAATTGTCGGTAACAAGTGATTGTGTGGTGAGGTGATTCATAGCAAGCAACAAGTAACAAAAGTAGCAACGGTGCAGCAAAGTGGCCCAATCCCTTTTGTAGCAAGGGACAAGCCTGGACAAAGTCTTATAGGAGGAAAAACGCTCCCGAGGACACACGGGAATTTCTGTCATGCTAGTTTCATCATGTTCATATGATTCACGTTCGTTACTTTGATAGTTTGATATGTGGGTGGACCGACGCTTGGGTACTGCCCTTACTTGGACAAGCATCGCACTTATGATTAACCCCTCTCGCAAGCATCCGCAACTACGAAAGAAGAATTAAGACAAAGTCTAACCATAGCATTAAACTAGTGGATCCAAATCAGCCCCTTACGAAGCAACGCATAAACTAGGGTTTAAGCTTCTGTCATTCTAGCAACCCCATCATAAACTAGGGTGAAGTGTTATGTAGTCGACGTTCAAATAACACCACTAGAGGAAAAATAACATACAACATATCAAATTACCGAACGAATACCAAATTCACATGGCTACTATTAGCATGACTTATCCCATGTCCTCAGGAACCAAAGTAACTACTCACAAAGCATAATCATATTCATGACCAGAGAGGTAATGAGTAGCATCAAGGATCTGAACATAAACTCTTCCACCAAATAATCCAACTAGCATCAACTACAAAGAGTAATCAACACTACTAGCAACCTTACAAGTAGCAATCAGAGTCGCGAGACAGAGATTGGTTACAAGTGATGAACTAGGGTTTGGAGATGAGATGGTGCTGATGAAGATGTTGATGGTGACGAGTCCCCTGCGATGAGAGGAGTGTTGGTGATGACGATGGCGACGATTTCCTCCTCCGGGAGGGATGTTTCCCCGGCAGGATCGTCCTGCCGGGGCTCTAGATTGGTTCTGCTCAAGTTCCGCCTCGTGGCGGCGGCGAAACCACGAAAAATCTCCTCCTTGATTTTTCCTGGACGAAACCCTCCATATAGCAAAAGAGGGGAGCAAGTGGGCCAGTGGGCTGCCCACAAGCCCTCATGGCGCGGCCTGGGGGGGGGGGTGGCCGCACCGTGCAGGCTTGTGGGCACCCCCTGGTGCCCCTGTGGCACTTCTTCGGCCCAGTATTTTTGATAAATCGGAAAAAAAATCCTCGTTGATTTTTACGGCGTATGGAGTTGCGCAGAATAGATATCTCAAACTTGCTCCACTTTCAGGCCAGAATTCCAGTTGTCGGTATTCTCCCTCTTCATGTAAACCTTGCAAAATAAGAGCGAAAAGGCATAAGAATTCTACCGTGAAGTGAAATAACAGCCCAAGAAGCGATAATTATCAGCATGAAAACATGATGCAAAATGGACGTATCAACTCCCCCAAGCTTAGACCTCGCTTGTCCTCAAGCGAAAGCCTAGCTCACTAAATATGTACATATGTTTAGGGAGCAAGGTGTCGACAAAACAAGATACGAACATGCATGCATCATGATCATGATCAGAACAACAATACCAACATATAATCTCTCATGCTAAAGTGATAATTCCTTCACAAAGTAAAGCATGGATCAAGAACCTTACCGAGAAGTAACAACCGATAGCCTTTAGTCATTGCAGCAATTGCAATTTATCACAACATCAGAAAGAGTCAACTAAGAGCTTGTAAAGCAAATCCACATACTCAATCATTCTTTCGTTCTCTACAATTGCTACAACTAGCGTGGTAATCATGACATCAAAGTTTCAGCTGGACACAAAGAAAGATAAGGGCTTATAGTTTTGCCTCCCAACTGCTTACCTCAAGGGTAACGTCAACAATAATAATTCATGAATACTAATCTCCAAGTTGACATATGAATATAGATCTTTCTGAAGCATATGACGGTAGCCAAGATAAAGGCGAAATAAGGAATTGGTGAAGATCACCATGACTCTTTCATGGGCGAAAAGTAAAGGTACAAGATAAGCCCTTCGCAGAGGGAAGCAGAGGTTGTCATGCGCTTTTAAGGTTTGAATGCGTGTCCTCTTAGTGCGGAGGAACGTTAGTTTATATTTCCCCCTGTGATAAAGAACTTTATTATGCAGTCTATTGCTTTTATGTCTTCCTCATCACAGGTTCGTATAAAGCTTATTTTCCACACACTAATAGATCATACATATTAGAGAGAAATTTTTATTGCTTGCATCGATGACAACTTACTTGAGGGATCTTATTCAATACATAGGTAGGTATGGTGGACACTCATGGCAAAACTGGTTTGAAGGTTTATGGATGCACAAGTAGTATCTCTACCTGGTGCGCGAGTTTTGGCTAATGTGAGGTGGAAGCAATCATCACATGCTAAGGGATCTCTAATCATATAACATTGTTCAGAGCCAAGCAAACACAATTCATCATGTTGTCTTCATTGTCCAACATCTACTTCTAGGCATGTAATAGTTTAGTGAGTGTTCACAATCATAGACGGTGTCAGAGATGACATATTTATATGTGAACCTTTCCTTCTTTATCACTTCCTATTAATTGCAACAATGACCAGGGTCTACGTTTGCTTACCCTCAACAAGTTTCAATCCTCATTCTTTTTATATGTGAAGCCATTACTTCCCATAAGATCATTACATGATCTTTCATGCTTTTGTTCTATTCTCACTCTTTTGATCATGGCAAGAGGCAAAGCCCTTCAACTAAGACACTCTTTATTATATAGCTCATGAGCAAGAATACATCGGGGGTGACACAAAGCTAAACTCAAAACTAAAACACTAAGACTTTTACTCAACTAGAGAAAAAGAAAACTGAAAAGGAAAACTAAAACAAAGGTAAAGGCAAAAGATGTGATGGTGATATGATACCGGGGCAACTCCCCCAAGCTTGGCACAAGCCAAGGGGATTGCCCATACCAATGCTCAGTTGTCTTCCTTTGGCGGTGATGGTGGAGTTGTTGCAATCTTTGACTCCAAGAGGGCCATTAATATTTGATTTATACCTTGGAGATCTGCGATATGTTTTTCCAGCAAAACAACTTCATGAGTGAGACAAGTATTGCGAGCACGAGTTATTTCACAAAACCTCAAGAGTTCAATCAAAGATGGAGACAGTAGGTGGAGGTAGGGTTGGAGGAAATCCACTTCTTCAACTTCTTCCTTGTTGAGCATAGATTGCACTTCGTCCCATGCCTGATCCTTCTCCTTAGCTTTGCCCTTGGTTTCTTTAGGTAGCCTTTCCTTAGCCTCCATGACCTCCATCCTTTTCAGATCAGCATGAACTTCTCCATAGATTTGACGGAGATTGTTCTCCCCACAGATCCCTGGGACGACATCTTGCTCTAAATCTACGGCAGAAAACAAGCTCAAAACGAAAAACAGAGGAAGTCTGCGTGATGCAGGGGTCAGACCAAACGAGAGTATGTATAATGATTTTTTCCAGACCAGAAGGAGTACCCTGCACGAAAACGGAGTCCGGGAGGTGCACGAGGTGGCCACAAGCCCTTACGGCGCCGCCAGGGGGTGGCCCCGCGCCGTGTAGGCTTGTCGCCTCCTCGCGCACTTTCCGGACTACTTCCAATTTTTGTATTTTTTCAAAAATTCCAAAATGGAAAAAATTACCTATTGGAAAAGTTTTGGACTCTGTTTTCTTACCGAATCACATACCTCTTCGTTTCCGGAGTCTTAAACAGGCTGATAAACATCCCTTAGGTATTCCTCCGGAGTTATGGTATTGATGATATTGATTTCAACATTTATGGGGGTACCTGAGATATAATGCTTGAGTCTCTGCCCATTTACAAATCTCGGACAATTACCTTCTGTGTTGTTGATCTTGATAGCACCTGAACGATATACTTCCTCAACAACATAGGGACCTTCCCATTTAGAGAGAAGCTTGCCTGCAAAGAATCTTAAACGACAGTTATATAGCAAGACATAATCACCTACATTGAACTCACGCTTTTGTATCCTCTTATCATGCCACCTCTTAACCTTCTAGTTGAACAACTTGGCATTCTCATATGCCTGAGTTCTCCATTCATCAAGCGAGCTAATATCAAATACCCTCTTCTCACCGGCAAGTTTGAAATCAAAGTTGAGCGCTTTGATTGCCCAATAAGCTTTATGCTCTAGCTCAAGAGGTAAATGACATGCTTTACCGTACACCATTTTGTACGGAGACATGCCCATGGGATTCTTATAGGCAGTTCTATAAGCCCACAGTGTACCATCGAGCTTCTTAGACCAATTCTTTCTAGACCTGTTGATTGTCTTTTGCAGAATTAGTTTAATCTCTCTGTTGCTCAGCTCTACTTGACCACTGGACTGAGGGTGGTAGGGAGACGCAATTCTATGGTTGACATCGTACTTAGCAAGCGTTTTACGGAAAGCACCATGAATGAAGTGTGAACCACCGTCGGTCATTAGATATCTAGGGACTCCAAATCTAGGGAAAATAACTTCTTTTAGCATCTTGATAGAGGTGTTGTGATCAGCACTACTAGTGGGGATAGCTTCTACCCACTTAGTGACATAATCAACAGCAACTAGGATGTGAGTATACCCATTGGATTTTGGAAAAGGTCCCGTATAATCGAAGCCCCAAACATCAAATGGTTCGATGACAAGTGAATAGTTCATAGGTATTTCCTGACGTTTGCAAATATTGCCTATTCTTTGACATTCGTCACAAGACAAGACAAACTTACGGGCATCCTTAAATAGATTGGGCCAATAGAAACCTGATTGCAATACCTTGTGTGCAGTTCTATCTCCCGCATGGTGTCCTCTGTAGGCCTCGGAGTGACACTTCTGTAGGATCTGTCACTGTTCATGTTTAGGTGCACAACATTTAAGAACACCATATACTCCTTCCTTATAAAGGTTAGGATCATCCCAGAAGTAATGTCTCAAGTCAAAGAAGAATTTCTTCTTTTGTTGGTATGTGAAACTAGGTGGTATGTATTTGGCAACGATATAGTAGCATACCACGGTGCACTACGTGAATCATTGATGACATTCAATTGCTCATCAGGAAAGCTATCATCAATAGGTTGTGGGTCATCGAGAACGTTCTCCAACCTAGAAAATTTATCTGCTATGAGGTTATCAGCACCCTTTCTGTCGACAACGTGCAAATCAAATTCTTGTAGCAAGAGAACCAATCTAATAAGTCTAGGTTTAGCGTCCTTCTTCTCCATGAGGTACTTGATAGCAGCATGATCAGTGTGAATAGTAACTTTGGAATCAACTATGTAAGACCTAAACTTTTCACATGCAAACACGACTCCTAAAAACTCCTTCTCCGTAGTGGCATAGTTTCTTTGGGCACTGTCTAGAGTTTTACTAGCATAGTGAATAACATTCAACTTTTTATCGACTCTTTGCCCTAGAACAGCACCAACAGCATAATCACTAGCATCGCACATGATCTCAAAAGGTAAGTTCCAATCAGGTGGTTGAACAATACGTGCAGTTATCAAAGCCCTCTTAAGTACTTCGAAGGCTTCCTCACAATCATCGTCAAAGACAAAAGGAATATCCTTTTGCAAGAGATTGGTAAGAGGCCTAGAAATCTTAGAGAAGTCTTTAATGAACCTTCTATAGAAACCAGCATGACCAAGGAAAGTTCTTATACCTTTGATATCTGTGGGGTATGGCATTTTCTCGATTGCATGAACCTTAGCCTTATCGACTTCAATACCTCTTTCAGAAATTTTATGTCCTAAGACGATTCCTTCATTAACCATAAAGTGGCACTTCTCCCAATTCAAGACAAGATTGGTGTCTTTAAATCTTTGTAATACTCGATCAAGGTTGCTGAGGCAATCATCAAAGGAAGACCCGTAAACGGAGAAGTCATCCATGAAAACCTCGACAATCTTTTCACAAAAGTTAGAGAATATAGCCATCATACATCTTTGAAAGGTGGCAGGTGCATTACACAAGCCAAAAGGCATACGTCTATAAGCAAAGGTACCGAAAGGGCAGGTGAAAGTGGTTTTCTCCTGATCAGATTGTGCAACTGGTATTTGGGAGAAACCAGAATAACCGTCTAGAAAGTAGAAGTGTGTGTGCTTGGATAGTCTTTCTAGCATTTGGTCGATAAAAGGCAGAGGGTAATGATCTTTCCTAGTGGCCTTATTCAACTTCCTAAAATCAATCACCATCCTATAGCTAGTAATAATCCTCTGTGGGATCAACTCATCCTTATCATTAGGGACAACGGTAATGCCTCCCTTCTTAGGAACGCAATGCACCGGACTCACCCAATCGCTATGAGCAACAAGATAGATAATACCCGCTTCTAGGAGCTTTACTATTTCTTTTCTTACTACTTCTTTCATCTTGGGATTTAATCTCCTTTGATGATCAGCAACTGGTTTGAAATCAGGATCAGTTTTCATCTTGTGCCGGCATAGAGTGGGACTAATGCCCTTAAGATCATCAAGAGTATATCCAATAGCAGCACAGTGCTTCCTCAGAGTTTTTAGTATAACTTCTTTTCTTCATGCTCCGAGAGGCTAGCACTAATAATGATAGGATATATCTCCTTTTCATCAAGATAAGCATACTTAAGAGTATCAGGCAACTGTTTAAGCTCGAACACAGGATCACCCTTTGGTGGAGGTGGATCCCCAAGTAGTTCAAGAGGCAGATTATTCTTAAGGATAGGATATTGTTCTAAGACAACTCTATCTATCCCATCCCTTTCATCCATATGCATATCATTTTCATGCTTAAGCAAGTATTGTTCTAATGGATCAGTAGGAGGCACGGCAATAGAGGCTAAGGCAATAGTTTCATCCTTAGTAGGCAACTCCTTTTCATGAGGTCGTCTACCAAACTTGGAAAAATTGAACTCATGTGACACACCTTCAAAGCTAACAGTGACAGTTTGCTTGTCACAATCAATATGAGCATTGACGGTATTGAGAAAAGGTCTACCAAATATGATGGGACAAAAGCTATCTTGTGCGGTAGCAAGAACGAGGAAATCAGCAGGATACTTCGTTTTACCACACAAGACTTCAACATCCCTAACAATTCCCAGAGGGCAGATAGTATCTCTATTGGCAAGATGAATAGTGACATCTATAGGTTCTATCTCAACAGGTGCAATCTCATCTTTGATTTCATCGTATAAGGATTGAGGTATTGCACTAACACTAGCACCCATGTCACATAAACCATGATAACAATGATCTCCTATCTTAATAGAAACAACAGGCTTGCCAACAACAGGCCTATGTTTGTCTCTAGCGTGAGATTTAGCAATTCTAGCAGCATCTTCACAGAAGTGAATATTATGTCCCTCAACTTCTTCAGACAGAAGATCTTTGATAATAGCAATGCTAGGTTCAACTCTAATTTTCTCAGGGGGTGTAGGTGTTTTAATATAGCCTCTACGTATCACAGTTGAAGCTTTAGAATGATCCTTTATCCTAACAGGAAAATGTGGTTTCTCAATGTAAGCACTGGGAACCACAGGATCATTATAGGCAATGACTTTCTCTTCAACTAGAGTGGGTTTAACTACATTGACTTCTAACGGAGGATGATATTTAAACCACTTTTCTTTGGGGAGATCAATATGAGCAGCAAAGGATTCACGCAATGAAGCTACTATCTCAGAGTCAAGTCCATACTTAGCGCTAAAGTCACAAAAAGTATTTGTCTCAACAAAGGATTTAACGCAATCAAAAGTGAAATTCATACGTGACTCCTTACCTTCTTCAAGCTCCCAATCTTCAGAGTTGTGTTTAATTCTCTCCAATAAATTCCACTTGAAGTCAATATCTCTCGTCATAAAAGAACCGGTACAAGAAGGATCAAGCATGGTGCGATCATCATGAGAAAGCCGAGCATAGAAGTTCTGAATGATAATTTCTCTCGAGAGATCATGATTGGGGCATGAATATAGCATTGATTTAAGCCTCCTCCAAGCTTGAGCGATGCTTTCTCTGTCACGAGGCCAAAAAGTACAAATATAATTCCGATCATGATGTACTAAATGCATAGGATAAAACTTTTGATGAAATTCCAATTTCAACCGATTGTAGTCCCATGATCCAGTATTATCACATAGCCTATACCATGTCAACGCCTTATCCTTCAAAGATAAAGGAAAGACCTTCTTCTTGACCTCATCCTCGGGCACACCTGCAAGATTAAATAAGCCACAAACTTCATCTACATAGATTAGATGCAAGTCTGGATGTGATGTTCCATCTCCTGTAAAAGGATTAACCAGCAGTTTCTCAAGCATACCCGAAGGAAATTCAAAGAAAATATTTTCAGTAGGTGCAGCAGGTTGAGGAGCAACTCTTTGTGCTTCCGTTCGAGGTGAAGATACCCCGAACAAGCCCCTCAAAGGATTAGTATCCATAGTGATAAGTGACAATAAATTTCAGCACACTATATGAATGTTTCCTTACCAAGTTCCACTTACCAAAGGCGCTTCACTCCCCGGCAACGGCGCCAGAAAAGATTCTTGATGACCCACAAGTATAGGGGATCAATCGTAGTCCTTTCGATAAGTAAGAGTGTCGAACCCAACGAGGAGCAGAAGGATCTGACAACTGGTTTTCAGCAAGGTAAAATCTGCACGCACTAAAATTGTCGGTAACAAGTGATTGTGTGGTGAGATGATTCGTAGCAAGCAACAAGTAACAAAATTAGAAACGGTGCAGAAAAGTGGCCCAATCCCTTTTGTAGCAAGGGACAAGCCTGGACAAAGTCTTATAGGAGGAAAAACGTTCCCGAGGACACACGGGAATTTCTGTCATGCTAGTTTCATCATGTTCATATGATTCGCGTTCGTTACTTTGATAGTTTGATATGTGGGTGGACCGGCGCTTGGGTACTGCCCTTACTTGGACAAGCATCCCACTTATGATTAACCCCTCTCGCAAGCATCCGCAACTATGAAAGAAGAATTAAGACAAAGTCTAACCATAGTATTAAACTAGTGGATCCAAATCAGCCCCTTACGAAGCAACGCATAAACTAGGGTTTAAGCTTCTGTCACTATAGCAAACCATCATCTAGTTACTACTTCCCAATGCCTTCCTCTAGGACCAAATAATGGTGAAGTGTTATGTAGTAAATGTTCACATAACACCACTAGAGGAAGAACAACATACAACATATCAAATTACCGAACGAATACCAAATTCACATGACTACTGTTAGCATGACTTATCCCATGTCCTCAGGAACCAAAGTAACTACTCACAAAGCATAATAATATTCATTACCAGAGAGGTAATGAGTAGCATCAAGGATCTGAACATAAACTCTTCCACCAAATAATCCAACTAGCATCAACTACAAAGAGTAATCAACACTACTAGCAACCTTACAAGTACCAATCGGAGTCGTGAGACGAAGATTGGTTACAAGTGATGAACTAGGGTTTGGAGATGAGATGGTGCTGATGAAGATGTTGATGGTGACGAGTCCCGTGCGATGAGAGGAGTGTTGGTGATGACGATGGCAACGATTTCCCCCTCCGGGAGGGAAGTTTCCCCGACAGGATCGTCCTGCCGGAGCTCTAGATTGGTTCTGCTCAAGTTCCGCCTCGTTGCGGCGGCGAAACCATGAAGAAGCTCCTCCTTGATTTTTTCTTGGACAAAACCCTTCATATAGCAAAAGAGGGGAGCAAGTGGGCCAGTGGGCTGCCCACAAGCCCTCATGGCGCGGCCTGGGGGGGTGGCCGCGCCGTGCAGGCTTATTGGCACCCCCTGGTGCCCCTTTGGCACTTCTTCGGCCCAGTATTTTTGATAAATCGGAAAAAAATCCTCGTTGATTTTTACGGCGTTTGGAGTTGCGCAGAATAGGTATCTCAAACTTGCTCCACTTTCAGGCCAGAATTCCAGTTGCCGGTATTCTCCCTCTTCATGTAAACCTTGCAAAATAAGAGAGAAAAGGCATAAGAATTGTACCGTGAAGTGAAATAACAGCCCAAGAAGCGATAAATATCAACATGAAAACATGAAGCAAAATATCAACATGAGAACATGATGCAAACTTTGCTGCACCGTTGTTACTTTTGTTACTTGTTGCTTGCTACTTTCAGTGCGTGTAGATTTTACCTTGCTGAAAACCAGTTGTCAGATCCTTCTACTCCTCGTTGGGTTCGACACTCTTACTTATCGAAAGGACTATGATTGATCCCCTATACTTGTGGGTCATCAAGACGCTTTTCTGGCGCCGTTGCCGGCGAGTGAAGCGCCTTTGGTAAGGAAACAATGAAACATTCATATAGTGTGCTGAAATTTGTTGTCACTTGTCACTATGGATACTAATCCTTTGATGGGCTTGTTCGGGGTATCTTCACCTCGAATGGAAGCAAAAAGAGTTGCTCCTCAACCTGCTGCACCTACTGAAAATATTTGCTTTGAATTTCCTTTGGGTATGCTTGAGAAACTGCTAGCTAATCCTTTTAGAGGAGATGGAACATCACATCCAGACTTGCATCTGATCTATGTAGATGAAGTTTGTGGTTTATTTAAGCTTGCAGGTGTGCCCGAGGATGAGGTTAAGAAGAAGGTCTTTCCTTTATATTTGAAGGATAAGGCGTTGACATGGTATAGGCTATGTGATGATACTAGATGATGGGAATACTATCGGTTGAAATTGGAATTTCATCAAAAGATTTATCCTATGCATTTAGTACATCGTGATTGGAATTATATTTATAACTTTTGGCCTCGTGACAGAGAAAGCATCGCTCAAGCTTGGGGGAGGCTTAAATCAATGCTATATTCATGCCCCAATCATGAGCTCTCAAGAGAAATTATCATTCAGAACTTCTATGCTCGGCTTTCTCATGATGATCGCACCATGCTTGACACTTCTTGTACCGATTCTTTTATGAAGAGAGATATTGACTTCAAATGGAATTTATTGGAGAGAATTAAACGCAACTCTGAAGATTGGGAGCTTGAAGAAGGTAAGGAGTCAGGTATGAATTTCACGTTTGATTGCGTTAAATCCTTTGTTGAGACAAATACTTTTTGTGACTTTAGCGCTAAGTATGGACTTGACTCTGAGATAGTAGCTTCGTTGTGTGAATTCTTTGCTGCCCATATTGATCTCCCCAAAGAGAAGTGGTTTAAATTTCATCCTCCTTTAGAAGTCAATGTAGTTAAACCCAGTCCAGTTGAAGAGAAAGTCATTGCCTATAATGATCCTGTGGTTCCCAGTGCTTACATTGAGAAACCACCTTTCCCTGTTAGGATAAAGGATCATTCTAAATCTTCAACTGTGATTCGTAGAGGCTATGTTAGAACACCTACACCCCCTGAGCAAATTACAGTTGAACCTACATAGAGGCATGTTGTTGGCATGCATGTGGTTTCTGTTAAGATAGGAGATCATTGTTATCATGGTTTATGTGACGTTGGTGCTAGTGTTAGTGCAATACCTCAATCCTTATACGATGAAATCAAAGATGAGATTGCACCTGTTGAGATAGAGCCTATTGATGTCACTATTCAGCTTGCCAATAGAGATACTATCTTCCCTGTGGGAATTGTTAGGGATGTTGAAGTCTTGTGTGGTAAAACGAAGTATCCTGCTGATTTCCTCGTTCTTGCTACCGCACAAGATAGCTTTTGTCCCATCATATTTGGTAGACCCTTCCTCAATACCGTCAATGCTCATATTGAATCTGAGAAGAAAACTGTCACTGTTGGCTTTGAAGGTGTGTCACATGAGTTCAATTTCTCTAAGTTTGGTAGACAACCTCATGAAAAGGAGTTGCCTAATAGGGATGAAACTATTTCCTTAGCCTCTATTGCCGTGCCCCCTACTGATCCATTAGAGCAATATTTGCTTTAGCATGAAAATGATATGCATATGGATGAAAGGGATGAGATAGATAGAGTTGTCTTAGAACAATATCCTATTCTTAAGAATAACTTGCGTGTTGAACTGCTTGGGGATCCACCCCCACCAAAGGGTGATCCTTTGTTTGAGCTTAAATAGTTTCCTGATACTCTTAAGTATGCCTATCTTGATGAAAAGGAGATATATCCTGTCATAATTAGTGCTAGCCTCTCAGAGCCTGAAGAAAAGAAGTTACTAAAAACTCTGAGGAAGCACCGTGCTGCTATTGGATATACTCTTGATGATCTTAAGGGCATTAGTCCTACTCTATGCCAGCATAAGATTAAAACTGATCCTGATTTCAAACCAGTCGCTGATCATCAAAGGAGATTAAATCCTATGATGAAAGAAGTAGTGAGAAAAGAAATACTAAAGCTCCTGGAAGCGGGTATTATCTATCGTGTTGCTCATAGCGATTGGGTGAGTCTGGTGCATTGCGTTCCTAAGAAGGGAGGCATTACCGTTGTCCCTAATGATAAGGATGAGTAGATCCCACAGAGGATTATTACTGGCTATAGGATGGTGATTGATTTTAGGAAGTTAAATAAGGCCACTAGGAAAGATCATTACCCTCTCCCTTTTATCGACCAAATGCTAGAAATGTTGTCTAAACACACACACTTTTGCTTTCTAGGAGGTTATTCTGGTTTCTCCCAAATACCCGTTGCACAATCTGGTCAGGAGAAAACCACTTTCACCTGCCCTTTTGGTACCTTTGCTTATAGACGTATACCTTTTGGCTTATGTAATGCAACTGCCACCTTTCAAATATGCATGATGGCTATATTCTCTGACTTTTGTGAAAAGATTGTTGAGGTTTTCATGGATGACTTCTCCGTTTACGGGTCTTCCTTTGATGATTGCCTCATCAACCTTGATCGAGTCTTGCAGAGATGTAAAGACACCAATCTTGTCTTGAATTGGGAGAAGTGCCACTTTATGGTTAATGAAGGCATCGTCTTAGGACATAAAATTTCTGAAAGAGGTATTGAAGTCGATAAGGCTAAGGTTGATGCAATCGAGAAAATGCCATACCCCATATATATCAAAGGTATAAGAAATTTCCTTGGTCATGCTGGTTTTTATAGAAGGTTCATTAAAGACTTCTCTAAGATTTCTAGGCCTCTTACCAATCTCTTGCAAAACGATATTCCTTTTGTCTTTGACGATGATTGTGAGGAAGCCTTCGAAATACTTAAGAGGGCTTTGATAACTGCACCTATTGTTCAACCACCTGATTGGAACTTGCCTTTTGAGATCATGTGTGATGCTAGTGATTATGTTGTTGGTTCTGTTCTAGGGCAAACTCTAGACAGTGCCCAGAGAAACTATGCTACTACGGAGAAGGAATTTTTAGCAGTCGTGTTTGCATGTGAAAAGTTCAGGTCTTACATAGTTGATTCCAAAGTCACTATTCACACTGATCATGCTGCTATCAAGTACCTCATGGAGAAGAAGGACGCTAAACCTAGACTTATCAGATGTGTTCTCTTGCTACAGGAATTTGATTTGCACGTTGTCGACAGAAAGGGTGCTGATAACCCAGTAGCAGATAACTTGTCTAGGTTGGCGAACGTTCTTGATGACCCACAACCTATTGATGACAGCTTTCCCGATGAGCAACTGAATGTCATCAATGCTTCACGTAGTGCACCGTAGTATGCTGATTATGCCAACTATATCGTTGCCAAATATATACCACCTAGTTTCACATACCAGCAAAAGAATAAATTCTTCTTTGACTTGAGACATTACTTTTGGGATGATCCGCACCTTTATAAGGAAGGAGTAGATGGTGTTATTAGACGTTGTGTACCTGAACATGAACAGGGACAGATCCTACAGAAGTGTCACTCCGAGGCCTACGGAGGACACCATGTGGGAGATAGAACTGCACACAAGGTATTGCAATCAAGTTTCTATTGGCCCACTCTCTTCAAAGATGCCCGTAAGTTTGTCTTTTCTTGTGACGAATGTCAAAGAATAGGTAATATTAGCAAACGTCAGGAAATGCCTATGAACTATTCACTTGTCATTGAACCATTTGATGTCTGGGCTTTGATTATATGGGACCTTTTCCAAAATCCAACGGGTATACGCATATCTTAGTTTTTGTTGATTACGTCACTAAGTGGGTAGAAGCTATCCCCACTAGTAGTGCTGATCATAACACCTCTATCAAGATGCTGAAAGAAGTTATCTTCCCTAGATTTGGAGTCCATAGATATGTAATGACCAACGGTGGTTCACACTTCATTCATGGTGCTTTCCGTAAAACGCTTGCTAAGTACGATGTCAACCATAGAATTGTGTCTCCCTATCACCCTCAGTCCAGTGGTCAAGTAGAGCTGAGCAACAGAGAGATTAAACTGATTCTGCAAAAGACTGTCAACAGGTCTAGAAAGAATTGGTCTAAGAAGCTCGATGATGCACTGTGGGCTTATAGAACTGCCTATTAGAATCCCATGGGCATGTCTCCGTACAAAATGGTGAACGGTAAAGCATGTCATTTACCTCTTGAGCTAGAGCATAAAGCTTATTGGGCAATTAAAGAGCTCAACTTTGATTTCAAACTTGCCGGTGAGAAGAGGTTATTTGATATTAGCTCGCTTGATGAGTGGAGAACTCAGGCATATGGGAATTCCAAGTTGTTTAAAGAGAAGGTTAAGAGGTGGCATGATAAGAGGATACAAAAGTGTGAGTTCAATGTAGGTGATTATGTCTTGCTATATAACTCTCGTTTAAGATTCTTTGCAGGAAAGCTTCTCTCTAAATGGTAAGGTCCCTATGTTGTTGAGGAAGTATATCATTCAGGTGCTATCAAGATCAACAACACGGAAGGTAATTGTGTGAGAGTGGTTAATGGGCAGAGAATCAAGCATTATATTTCAGGTACTCCCATAAATGTTGAAAGCAATATCATCAATACCATAACTCCGGAAGAATACCTAAGGGACATTTATCAGCGTGTTTCAGGCTCCGAAAACGAAGAGGTATGTGATTCGGTAAGAAAACAGAGTCCAAAACTTTTCCAATAGGAAATTTTCTCCGTTTTCGAATATTTTAAAAAATACAAAAATTGGAAGTAGTCCGGTAAGTGCGCGAGGAGGCGACAAGCCTGCACGGCGCGGGCCCACCCCCTGGCCGCGTCGTGAGGGCTTGTGGCCACCTCGTGCGCCTCCCGGACTCCGTTTTCGTGCGGGGTACTCCTTCTGGTCTGGAAAAAATCATTATATATACTTCCGTTTGGTATGACCCGTGCATCACGCAGATTTCTTCTGTTTTTTGTTTCGAGCCTATTTTCTGCTGCAGATCTAGGTCAAGATGTCGTCCCAAGAATCTGTGGGGGAGAACAATCTCCGTCAAATTTATGGAGAAGTTCATGCTGATCTGAAAAGGATGGATGTCATGGAAGCTACGGAGAAGGATCAGGCATGGGACGAAGTGCAATCTGTGCTCAACAAAGAAGAAGTTGAAGAAGTGGATTTCCTCCAACCCTACCTCCACCTACTATCTCCATCTTTGATTGAACTCTTGAGGTTTTGTGAAACAACTCGTGCTCGCAATACTTGTCTCACTCGTGAAGTTGTTTTGCTGGAAAAACATATCGCAGATCTCCAAGGTAAAAGATTAATGGCCCTCTTGGAGTCAAATATTGCAACAACTCAACCATCACTGCCAAAGGAAGACAATTGAGCATTGGTATGGGCAATCCCCTTGGCTTGTGCCAAGCTTGGGGGAGTTGCCCCGGTATCGTATCACCATCACATCTTTTGCCTTTACCTTTGTTTTAGTTTTCCTTTTCAGTTTTCTCTTTCTCTAGTAGATTAAAAGTCTTAGTGTTTTAGTCTTGAGTTTTGCTTTGTGTCACCCCCGATGTATTCTTTCTCGTGAGCCATATAATAAAGAGAAGGGCTTTGCCTCTTGCCATGATCAAAAGAGTGAGAATAGAACAAAAACATGAAAGATCATGTAATGATCTTATGGGAAGTGATGGCTTCACATATAAAAAATAATGAGGATTGAAACTTGTTGAGGGTAGGCAAACGTAGACCTTGGTCATTGTTGCAATTAATAGGAAGTGATAAAGAAGGAGAGGTTCACATATAAATATATCATCTCTCACACCATCTATGATTGTGAACACTCACTAAACTATTACATGCCTAGAGGTAGATGTTGGAGAAGGAAGACAACGTAATGAATTGTGTTTGCTTGGCTCCAAACAATGTTATATGATTAGAGATCCCTTAGCATGTGACGATTGCTTCCACCTCACAATAGCCAAACCTCCCGCACTAAGTAGAGATACTACTGGTGCATCCATAAACCTTCAAACCAGTTTTGCCATGAGTGCCCACCATACCTACCTATGGATTGAATAAGATCCCTCAAGTAAGTTGTCATCGGTGCAAGCAATAAAAATTGCTCTCTAATATGTATGATCTATTAGTGTGTGGAAAATGAGCTTTATACGAACCTGTGATGAGGAAGACATAAAAGCGACAGACTGCATAATAAAGTTCTTTATCACAGGAGGCAATATAAAGTGACGTTCCTCCGTACTAAGAGGACATGCATCCAAACCTCAAAAGCGCATGACAACGCCTATCTTGTACCTTTACTTTTTGCCCTTGAAAGAGTCATGGTGATCTTCACCAATTCCTTATTCCGCCTTTATCTTGGCTAACGTCATATGCTTGGGAAAGATCTATATTCATATGTCAACTTGGAGGTAGGCATTCATGAATTATTATTGTTGACATTACC